>NW_019396340.1:237118-255834 GCF_000591075.1 Eurytemora carolleeae | reverse complement strand
AGGGATTTCCGATAATTTTTGAAAAAACAGGAAACGCCTCAAAAAAATTCATTTTGGGGAGGTTTCCGTTTTTTGGGCCCGATTCCGTGTTGAGGCGTTTCCATAGCACCGATGGACCAAACCTCTGTAGAGTAAAAAAAGGAAAAAATGTAAGCCCCCCCCCACCCTAAAAAATTCCTGTTTACGCCACTGGTAAAGAAGAAAGGAAGGGAGGGGAAGGTATGTGGATAGGTCGGGAAGGACATTGATAAGGAAGCTAGAAGAAAGTAAGAAAGGAAAAAGGTTGGGATGGAAAAGGGGAGGTTGAGAGGTAAAGAGGAATATAGGGATTAGAGAACATAGGGATGGGATAGGGAAGGTAGGGAAGGGAGAGTTAGGTAGGTAAGAGGAAGATAGGGAAGGGAAAAGGTAGGTAGATAAGAGGAAGATAGGGAAGGGGAAGGGAAAAGGTAGGTATGTAGGTCGGAAGATAGGGAAGGGAAAAGGTAGGTAGATAAGAGGAAGATAGGGAAGGGGAAGGGAAAAGGTAGGTATGTAGGAAGGAATATAGGGAAGGGGAAGGTAGGGAAGGGAAAGTTAGGTAGGTAAGAGGAAGATGGGGAAGGGAAAAGGTAGGTAAGAGGAAGATAGGGAAGGGGAAGGGAAAAGGTAGAGAATCGATTAAAGGCTGGCAGATAAGAAGTGAAGGAAAGTGGAATAAAGGGATGGGCTGGAACTTTTTCCCTCTACAATCATAACTTTCTCTAAAATCAGACAGTTTTTCACAAATTATCAGTCATTTTCCGGA
Organism: Eurytemora carolleeae; assembly: GCF_000591075.1. Lineage (NCBI taxonomy): Eukaryota > Metazoa > Arthropoda > Copepoda > Calanoida > Temoridae > Eurytemora > Eurytemora carolleeae. Next base: position 255,047 of record NW_019396340.1, on the reverse strand, counting down.
AAAGTTGCAATGCAACATAAGAGTATGTGTTCGAAATTTACGCGCTCCCCTTACAACTTCATAAAATATGATTTAATTATCAATAATTTTTCCAAATTGTTATATTCACATTAACATTTTTCTGCGCTACGCGCACAAGCCACAAATTTAAAATTCAGTGATGGTGATGGACCAAACCTCTGTAGAGTAAAAAAGTAGATGTTAGTTCCACATTTATTGAAAATATATTTCGGTCTGGGTTGACCCTCGTCAGTTCTAACGATATAATAACCATCAAAATCGATAAAAAAAATTTTAAAAAAATGTAAAAATCACAAGAATAAAAACAAACAAAAAGATTATTCAAAATAAAAATTTGGGCTGTCAAATGGACATAAGGGAAAAGAACTCAGATTATGAGATGGAAAAAAGATAATTTGCAAATATTCACTTTCTAAAAAAATGTTTTTAGACAATTATTATTCCTTGAGATTGTTTCTTCACAAAGATTAAAAACAAACTGTGTAGATGTGTGAATATTGAGTTGGNTTGAAAGATTCCTGTTTACGCCACTGGTAAGGAAGAAAGGAAGGGAAGGGAAGGTATGTGGATAGGTAGGGAAGGACATTGATAAGGAAGAAGAAAGTATAAGAAAGGGGAAAGGTGGGGATGGAAAAGGGAAGGTTGAGAGGTATAAAGAGGAATATAGTGATTAGAGAACATAGGGAAAGGATAGGGAAGGTAGGGAAGGGAAAGTTAAGTAGGTAAGAGGAAGATAGGGAAGGGGAAGGGAAAAGGTAGAGAATCGATTAAAGGCTGGCAGATAAAGAAGTGAAGGAAAATGGAATAAAGGGATGGGCTGGAACTTTTTCCCTCTACAATCATAACTTTCTCTAAAATCAGACAATTTTTCACAAATTTTCAGTCATTTTCCCGGAAAAGTTGCAATGCAACATAAAAATATGTGTTCGAAATTTACGCGCTCCCCTTACAACTTCATAAAAATATGTGTTCGAAATTTTACGAAATTTACAACTTCATAAAAATATGATTAAATTATCAATAATTTTTCCAAATTGTTATATTCATATTAACATTTTTGTGCGCTACGCGCACAAGCCACAAATTCATTCACAATTACAACTATTTTGTGAGAACTTTAAAAGTACAAGTAGGCCTCATGTAAATGATGGGAAATGAATTTCAAGAAAAAATGTACTCCTGGACTGGCAAATAATCATTCCTAACTTCATTGACATTGCCACTTTACCAACTTTTTTTAAATCATAATAAATTATTTACATCCTGACGTTGAAAGAACTGGCAAAAACTTTGAAAAGTTTGTACAATTTTGTATTTCAAGATTTTTCAATTTTCCACCACTTCTGCTTTACTAATAAGGTTACTACTTAAAATCACTCTTTAAAAACTTAATACCTGTAATTCCAAAATAATCTTAAATAATAGCGCTTTTATATTTATTTAGGTCTAGACAATATAAGAATAACATCTGAATGTAAATTAATGTGTAAAGTTGAGATCAATGATGGTTACAAAGACTACTTCTTGACTGCAGGCTTCTTAGTCGCAGGCTTCTTGGCGGCAGGCTTCTTGGCCGCAGGCTTCTTAACAGCAGACTTCTTGGCGGCGGGCTTCTTGGCTACCTTCTTTGGCTTCTCAGCCTTCTCACCAATCTTGTAGCAACCAGCTCCCTTGCCAGAAGCTTTGGCCATCTTAAGATTGCCAGCAGCAACTCCTCTCTTCAGAGCCATACGGAGATGTACACCAGCCTTGGTGGCATCAACCTTGTAATTAGCACAGATATACTTCAAGATCGCCTGACGAGATGATCCAGTTCTATCCTTCAGAGCCTTCACGGCAGCAGAGATCATGACAGAGTACTTTGGGTGGGCAGCAGGGGCCTTGGGCTTAGTGGCCTTCTTCACCTTAGGGGCCTTGACGGCGGGGGCGGCAACAGCTTCGGTAGACATATTAGTTTTTGTGATAGAATTCTGGACTAACTGATGAATATTGAACCTAGCTTAAAATATATATACACTGAAGAGAACCGAATAGAGCGCGGTGCCCGGTACGAGTTCTCACACAGTGTAACAAAGACGCTGGATTTTGTGTTTCTTTACATTTTTAAAACTTATTTTTACCCCATTCGAAAATAATTTAAATTATAGCTAACTTAATTAACGTTTAAATGAATAATTACATTTTTTAAATATTAAATAATATTTTGAGCTACCAACACAAAATATTTGGTAAAATATCCATTAAGTCTAAAATATTTAAAATAATTTTGAAAATCTGCACAAATTGTTAAAATAAGGACAGAAAACAGCAATATTTTTAAAATTCTTTTTTCTTATATTTTTCTATTCAGCAAATTTCAACATTTATTTTTCTGATAGAATTTTCGTTTTTTCTTTAAAAATAGAATAAAAACGGGATAATTGATACACTATAGAAACACAAATTTATAGAGACACTTACTAGAATTCATTTTATTTCCCCATTTTTCAAACTCCTCCCCTCCCCCCATACTTTTGGAACAAATTACAAAATAACTAAAATAAATTTATCTAGATCTCTTTAGAAACGATGTTCTTGCTAGTCATCATATTTTATGTATTCTAATTTATATGACAGAAGCTTAAATATGGCAATAACAAAAATGTTATATTTAAAATTCGGTGATGGTAATGGTCCAAACCTCTGTAGAGTAAAAAAAGTAGATGTTAGTTCCACATTTATTGACCCTCCGTGAGGTTAAGACAATTTCTGGGCTGCTGCAACTAGGACAGGCTAGGGGGTCAAGCGCTGCAGCCACATATCAAATATCAAGTAATAGACGATATGTGGGGTTAGGTAGGTTATGACAATTTCTGGGCCGAGCACTGCCATATATCATTTGATGACCATGTCCGACCTACAAATAAAGTTTTAAAACTTTTTTTCAAAAACTGAAATGCCTCAAAAAAAACGGAAACGCCTCAAAAAAAAAGAAAAAACGTATCAAAAAAATAAAGTTTTAAAAGTTTTTTCAAAAAAAGGAAACGCCTCAAAAAAAATAACCCCCTTTAAAAAAAAGAGGAAACGCCTCAACAAAATAAAGTTTTAAAAGTTTTTCAAAAAACGGAAACGCCTCAAAAAAAGAGGAAACGTCTCAACAAAATAAATTTTTAAAAGTTTTTTTTTAAACGGAAACGCCTCAAAAACGGAAACGCCTCAAAAAAAAGAGGAAACACCTCAACTAAATCAAGTTCTTAAAAATACGAAAACGCCTCAAAAATTTTGTGGGAACGCCTCAAAAATATTGGGAAATCCCTCAAAAATATTGGGAAATTCCTCAAAAATAATTGTCAGGTGAAAAGCGGAAACCCCTCAAAAATTTTAGGAAACGCCTCNTACGGAAACGCCTCAAAAATTTTGCGGAAATGCCTCAAAAATATTGGGAAATCCCTCAAAAATATTGGGAAATTCCTCAAAAATAATTGTCAGGTGAAAAGCGGAAACCCCTCAAAAATTTTAGGAAACGCCGCAAAATAAATGGGAAACCCCTCAAAAACTGGGTTTTGAGGGGTTTCCGCTTTTTTTGAGGCATTTCTGCGGTGAGATGTTTCCGTGTTGAGGCGTTTCCAGAGCACTTAACTATTGGTACTGTTCATTTTAAATGACTAATGACTTTATCAAGAATTTTAAGAAAATAATTTATTGAAGTAAATATGATAAAAGTAGTCTAAAAATAAATTTGTATTATTGCAAAAAAAAAAAAAAAAAAAACNTCCGGATCAATAAATTCTATGGTTTTCAATGGGTTTCAGCCTTTCAGGGGTGCTATGGAAACGCCAACGGAATGGTCTCCCCGATGAAATGCCTAAAAAACCACTAAAATCCACTTTTGAGGAATTTCCGCTTTATTTTGGGAAATCCCTCAAAACTAGAAAAGGGAATTTTCGAATATTTTTGATTAAATTGTTTCCCAATTTTTATAGTATCAGGCGTTTGCGTTTTCAAAAAATACTTTATAAACTTTTTTTTAGTTGAGGTGTTGTCTCTTTTTTTTTTTGAGGCGTTTCCGCATATTTTTGAGGCGTTTCTGTTTAAAAAAAAACTTTATTTAGTAGAGGTGTTTCCTCTTTTTTTTAGAGGCATTCCTTCATATTTTTGAGGCGTTTTCCTGTTTTGCAAAAAATGTCTAAAACTTTATTTACTTGTGGCGTTTCCTCTTTCTCTTGAGGGGTTTCCGCTTTTCATACAATGTTTGAAAACTTCATTTAGTTGAGGTGTTTCCTTTTACTAAAAAACCCTTTTAACGTTAATTTAGTAGATGTATTTCCTCTTCTTTTTGTTATACTAGCAGAGGCGCACAAGAGCTTTAGTGTAAGGGGGGACACCATGATTTTTTCTGTGCACACCCCTAGAAGATTTTGTGCCAGGCCGCCTAAAAACCCCTATTTTTACAAAATTGCTGATTGGTTTTATCTAAAATAAAAAGCCGTGTATCTTTCATACTTAGTCTTTGCTTGGTTTAGAACAAATATTTGCTGATTAGATATCAGAGGAGCAAAGGATAAGAGATTTTGTCAAAAAACTCCAAAATTATGATCCCTATCGTAGATCTTTAATATTTTTGAAATATGAATTCTATGAACTATGAAAAAGCCTAAGTTTGAAATAAGGTTTACACCATCAGGTTTCAAAGAAATAGAGATTATAAAATAAGAGTTTGTGGCAAAAACTTAGTTCCTTTCCCCTTTTCAAAAATGATTTTAATCTCCTCCCAGAAATTAAACACCATCAGGTTTCAAAGAAATAGGGATTAGAAACAATTTTAGGGTTTTCATTGCTAAATTTTTGGGTAAAACTAGAAATAATGAAGAAGGATGAAAACTTGCCTTTTCATGTCAAATTTATCTTTTCTTTTTTGATTACCAAAATTATTATTTACAGAAGTTATATGTTTGTTTACGCGGAGTGCAGCCGTAAAAATGTCTTATTATTTTACATTTTATTTTTCAGAGAGTGCTGCATCTTTACCACTTTTTTGCAGGAGACCACATTACTTTTATTTATTTTCGGTATAATCACTTATTTTATATCTATGTAATGAAGACCGACTTTTCTATTTAGTTTTGATTTCTAACAAGTTATTTAAAAGTTTCTGGCTGATTCTATGTTGGTAAAAATCAAAATTGAAATCGAACGTCGTCTTCATTGTATTAAAATCGTCTCTGAAGTCTCATCCTTTGTGGGCAACCCGGGGGTAGTGTTGACTTAAATATGTAAATAATATATTACATGCATTTTAAACTTATTTTTAAGTAAACAATTAACAATAAACAAATGTACTCTCCTAGACTACAAATACCGAGATTCATACGTACTGTATAAACCTACAGTACACACCTTTGGTACAGTAAACTTTACACACACTCTTTTGGTACAGACACACACGCACATGACGTTTCCGCCCCCTGGTATAGGATTAGCGTACATCTATGCGCACTATAACCTCGTTGGAGTAACCCTGTATCATACTAATTTATGAAGAATAAAATTCATATTTTTTATTATGAAAATTTGTTTTACTGTGATAATAAATAAGAAATTGGAAATTTACTGCTTTTGTTAAATTTTCAGGGGATGGTAAGAAATTACTTTCTCGAGAAAATGAATGATACGGAAAATGCAAAAACGAAGCGAGATTTCGCGAAAACCATAGGTGTTGAAATTGAGCAAAAAAACTTGTGGAATTCTCTGCTCTGAGAGCTCAACATTGGAAGTTTTATTTTATCATATTAATAATTTCTCTTCCTTATACTTTAATAGATGTTTGATGAATAGAATTTGATTTCTTGACCTTCCTGAGTTTCTATACCTTCACCCAAATCCAGCTAGCCATGAGCCAGCCAATCAGATAGTTATTTTACAGGATGAATTTAAAATATTCCGAATTATATTTGTTCCTCCCGTAAAGGATTTTATAAAGTGTTTCAAGAAAGAGATTCTATGACGGTTGAGAAGTATTAATGACTTACAAACAAATCTATGAATTCTCCTAGTTGTTCTTAAATATACATAAGGTAGCTTTATATTTCGAGCGGGAGAAATCCCACGAAATTTTTTTTCACGAAATATGCGTCTTGTATTCTGAAAATGATCAGAGGCGCAACTAGGGTAAGTTCCACAAGATTCAACAGAATGAGATAGAACAGATACGGGGCATATTACTGTTATACATCTACACGTGTGATATCGATATTGACTCTAGTTCTGAACCCTCTAGTATTGTATAAATATATATATACTGGAAGTTATTTATGCGTTTTTATTAGAGTCTGACTCACGTCCTCTATAATATTGCCCCCCCTAGCAAAAGTCCTAGTTGCGCCTCTGAAAATTATGTCTTTTTTGATGAATTTTCGAGAAAAAAAATGCATTTTAAAAAATTCCCCATTTTCGCATTATATTTTTCGAGAAATTTTCTCATTTCTTATCTCGCCGCAAAAAAGGACACACAACTAAATAGAGTTCTTATAAAATACGGAAAACCCTCAAAAAATTTTGCGGAAACGCCTCAAAATAAAGTGGAAACACCTCAACTAAATTAAGTTTTTAGAAATACGGACACGCCTCAAAAATATTGGGAAATTCCTCAGAAATATTTGTCAATTGTAAAGCGGACAACCCCTAAAATATTTTAGGAAACGCCTCAAAAAAAAGAGGAAACCCCTAAAAACTGGGTTTAGAGGGATTTCCGTATTTCTCACAGAAATTGCAAAAACAACTCATAAAGATGTTCGAGGCATTTCCGTGGTATGAAGTTTCCCTCGTGAGGCGTTTGCATAGCAGTGTTCCANTGTTTACACCCCTAGTAACGAAGGCAGGGAAGGATATTGATAAGAAAGGGGAAGGTTAGGAGGGAAAAGGGAATGCTGATAGGTAAAGAGTAATGAAGGGAAGGTAGGGAAATCATTTTCCCGGAAAAAATGCAATGCAACATAACAAACGTGTTCAAAATTTACGGGCTCCCCGCACAACTTTTTAAAAATATGATTATATTAAAAACATTTTGTAAACAAACCACATGTAAAGTTTAGTAGTTTAGTTGAAAATCAAGATTTTTAATATGCTCCACACTTCTACTTTACTTAACTTACTATCACTATTTCAACTAAATTGACCTTCATTTCATTTTCTTATTTTTCCAAGAGAAAACTGAAATATTAGTGCTTTTACATTTTATTTTGGTCTTGACAATATATATACAATACATTTTTAACTATGAGGGTTGTTTCTGATAAAACATCTGAATGTAAATTACTGTGTCACGTTGAGATCAATGATGGTTTTAAAGACGTTTTACTTCTTAAGCTGCGGGCTTCTTAGCGGCAGGCTTCTTGGCAGCAGGTTTCTTGGCTGCGGGCTTCTTGGCGGCAGGCTTCTTGGCGGCAGGCTTCTTGGCGACAGGCTTCTTTGCAGCAGGCTTCTTTGCAGCGGGCTTCTTGGCGGCGGCCTTCTTGGCGGCGGGCTTCTTGACAGCCTTCTTGGCAGCAGGCTTCTTGGCAGCAGACTTCTTGGCGGCGGGCTTCTTGGCTACCTTCTTTGGCTTCTCAGCCTTCTCTCCGATCTTGTAGCAACCAGCTCCCTTGCCAGAAGCTTTGGCCATCTTAAGATTGCCAGCAGCAACTCCTCTCTTCAGAGCCATACGGAGATGTACACCAGCCTTGGTGGCATCAACCTTGTAGTTAGCACAGATATACTTCAAGATCGCCTGACGAGATGATCCAGTTCTATCCTTCAGAGCCTTCACGGCAGCAGAGATCATGACAGAGAACTTTGGGTGAGCGGCAGGGACCTTTGGCTTAGTGGCCTTCTTCACCTTGGGGGCCTTGACGGCGGGGGCGGCAACAGCTTCGGCAGACATGTTAGTGTTCGTGATAGAATTCAGGAATAACTGATAAATAATGAACCTAGCTTAAAATATATATACACTGAAGAGAACCGAATAGAGCGCGGTGCCCGGTACGAGTTCTCACACAGTGTAACAGAGACGATGGATTTTGTGTTTCTTTACATTTTTAAAACTTTGTGAAAATCCGCGAATTATTTTTGTTTTGTTTTACGATGTACACAAAGGGAACATGTTCACAATTAATTTAGAAGATGGGCGCGAAGCGCCCTCTAAGGCTAGTCTTATAAATTTGTCTTGTCTGTCTGTTTGGGTGTCTGTCTGTTTGTTCGTTTGTATCCAATAAACGTCAAAACGGCTGAACCGATCGGGCCCAATTTGGGACATTACGTGACCACAGGAAAGGTTTATGAATGATAAAAATTTTAAAAAATGTGTTTTAAAGGTTTTTAATTTTGTAAAGAAAATTTAAATTCTTGAAAATCCACGAATTTTATTTTTAAAATCCCCAAAGATTTTTTCTTCTTTGCTTTAAAATGTAAACAAAAAGAACATGTCACAATTTAAATAGAAGATGGGCGCGAAGCGCCCTAAAAGCCTAGTATATATAGACTTTGCTTGTCTGGGTGTCTGATTGTTTGTTTGTTTGTTTTTGTTTGTTTGTGTCCAATAAACGTTAAAACGGCTGAACCGATGGGGCCCAAATTTTGTGTGGGACCTCACATGACCCCAGGGAAGGTTTATGGATGCTCAAAATTACAAAAATTTGTGTCAAAAGTTTTTGATTTTTGTAAAAGTTTGAAAATGCGCGAACAAATATGAGTAAATCCACGAAATTTCTTTATTGTTAATTTTTATACTTTTACTTTTCAAAGAGAATATGCTTCCAGATAGAGCCGCAATTAAATTTTTAAAAGTTGAAACATAAGATGAGTTTTAAGAGCGCTAAAAGCCTAGTTTAAAGAAAATGTGTACATAAAAAATGGCAATGATATGGAAACTAGCAAAAAATTACAGCGCGCATGGATAACTGTTGGATTAGCTTTTTAAATTACTTTTAACTGTGACAAGGACTATTAGAAAGAATAAATAGAAATAAATTTTTTACTTATTATCAAAAAACTGTGTGCTTTAAGTAGAAATTTCAAAAATTAACCTAAANTCCCTCCCCTATTCTAAAGTATGTATTTACTTGCATGTAACTTTTAAAAATGACGGCTAACTTCAAGCCAAGTCGAGAATCTCAAAACAATTATTATTTAAGCAGAGATGGAATTTAAAGAATTTGAGCCCCCGTTTAAAACTTTAGAACTCTTTAATCTGCACAAAAATTTACTCAACATAAACTTTTAACATTGTTGAACAAATTTTGTAAGCCATAAAATCTATTGGCTTCCATAATTTTAGTTGTAAATCAAGATTTTTTAAACAAAATTAATGGTTAGTTTTTTATATAAAACCGTATATCTTTCATACTTAGTCTTCTCTTGGTTTAGAACATATATTTGTTGATTATATATCAGAGGAGCAAAGGAAATGATATTTTTTTTAAAAACTCCAAAATTATAATCCCTATCGTAGATCTTTAATATTTTTGAACTAAGAATTCTATGAACCATGAAAAAGCCTAAGTTTTAAAGAAATAGGATTAGAAAATTTGAGGTTTGTGGCTGACGCTTAGTTCCTTAATCTTGAAAAATCTTTCCCCTTATATTTATATTATATATGTTTGCGCGGAGCAGTAAAAAACGTGTAGGGTTTTATTTACTGAATATTTGGGTAGGAATTGTAATAAAAAGAATAAAAAATGTCTTTTGATATCAAGTATTTTTGTCTCCTCAGTTCATCTAAAATCATATTTTTCTACAGAAGTTAGGTTTGTTTGCGCAGAATATGAAAACAATGTTAAGGGTTTTAATTTCTGAAATTTTGAGTAAAAAGAATTAAAAAGGATGAAAACTTGCCTTTCGATGTCCAATTTTCCTTTTCCTTTTTGAATACAAAAACTATTTTTTTCGCAGTCGAAGTTATTTTTGTTTGGGCAGAGCGCCATAACAGTTTTCAAAGTTTTAGTTGCTGAATAAATTTTTGTTTAAAAAATATAAAAAAAAGATGAATTAAGCTAATCGCCTTTTAACAAATCAGTTTTCATTTTTCACCACTGACATCATTTAAAATCATTTCATCCCCCCAGGAGGGGCACCCGTAGGGGGGGGGGGGGGAAAGTGCCCCCAGTGCCCCCCCCCCCAATCGTACACCCGAATTCTAAGTTTAAAATACCAAAGTTTTATCACTTTGGGTTGCAAAGATATGTTTTTAAAAAATCTGGGTTTGCTGCAAAGATTCATCTTCTTTTGAATTCAGATTTGCACTTACAATTTTTCGCTGATTGTTTATTATAAATTTTTAGTTTTATTTGTGTTTTGATATTTTTAGAAGTACCTGAAAAAAATAGTGTTTTGTAAAGCAACGCTAATCTAATCCCGTTTTTTTTCTTACCAATTGTCATACGTGAAACTGTACATTCAATAAATACATTTATATCGTAAACTTTTCCCATTGAACTTGAAAAGTTTTTAAGAAGATGAAAAAATGTCTTGAATTTCTAGAATGCTAAAAATCTTTAGAGGTTCCGTGATTCTTAAATGGTGACTGGTTATAGTTTGTCAGTGGTAAACATATACACGGTGTCATGCCTGCAGAGAACTCGTACCTGCAGCGGACTCTGGTTATGTTACGCGGCAAAGCGCAAGTTTCTGGAAATGTAAACAAACAAGAATAATTTAATTTATTGGAGTTTACGGCTAATTTTCTGTAATTNATGATCATGTTCTCAATGTAAAATAAATCAGCATGGTCATGTTCTCAATGCACAATAAACTAGATGATCATGTTCTCCATGTACAATAAATTAGATGATCATGTTCTCAATGTAAAATAAATCAGATGATCATGTTCTCAATGTAAAATAAATCAGATGATCATGTTCTCAATTAGATGACAACTCTTGTATAGAGTTAAAGAGTAAAGAGAAGGGATTGTAGAAGATTGGAAAAGTTAAGACAAGGGATAGTAGAAGAGTGGAAGAGTTAAGGTCCCCTTCTTTGCACATCTGCCCGGGATAAATTTGAATTTAAAGAACCCCGGCACTCTCTACACTATACCTGGCTTGGGTTCTTAGAGTATAAATATAAGGACGTTGCCAGCAGTTGTCAGTTAGTTTCTGATCTTCAAACAGCTAGCATGCCACCCAAAACCTCTGGAAAGGCCGCCAAGAAATCTGGCAAGGCCCAGAAGGCCATCACCAAGGGAGATAAGAAGAAGAGGAAAGGAAAGAGGAAGGAGTCCTATGCCATCTACATCTACAAGGTCCTCAAGCAGGTCCACCCTGACACCGGTATCTCCTCCAAGGCCATGAGCATCATGAACTCCTTTGTCAACGATATCTTCTCCAGGATCGCTGCCGAAGCTTCCCGATTGGCCCACTACAACAAGAGATCCACCATCACCTCCCGGGAGATCCAGACCTCTGTCAGGCTCCTCCTTCCCGGAGAATTGGCCAAGCACGCCGTCTCTGAGGGAACCAAGGCCGTCACCAAGTACACTAGCTCAAAGTAAGCTGCAGTACACTTATCTACTATTGTACCTGATTAAAACAACCGGCCCTTTTCAGGGCCACCTAAAAATACCAACTAAGAGAACTAAAATTACAAGAAAATGAAGAAATGTCTAAAAGATATATAAGGCATAGGCTAAAATATGCAAAACGTCTCTGTTCAGTAAGACAGCAAACACAACGCAAAATAAAAAGTATAGAAATTTTTTTTAACTTTTACCAAATGTTAAAAAATGAAGGCTGCTTGCATTCAAAGTGCAATTATTGTCAAACTAAAGTTTCTCTCGATCTTTATTAACTATGCAAAATGCTATAACAGTATAGCATAACGCCTGAATGCCTCGAACATTATAAACTGTAATACTAGCTATGAAAGTATAGCCATATATTGTAAAATAAAATGCTTTTTTCGTCATAACAAAGTTACAGTATATGTAAAATTTTGTAAAAACTAACTATGTTTACGAAAATAAAAAATTTTGTCTTAAAAAAAACAATTAGCTTTTAAATAGATGCTGAAATAAATCAGATGATCATTTTCTCGATGTAAAATAAATCAGATGATCATGTTCTCAATGCACAATAAATTAGATGGATCATGTTCTCCGTGTACAATAAATCAGATGATCATGTTCTCAATGTAAAATAAATCAGATGATCACGTTCTCAATGTAAAATAAATCAGATGATCATGTTCTCAATGTAAAACGAATCAGATGATCATGTTCTCAATGTAAAATAAATCAGCATGGTCATGTTCTCAATGCACAATAAACTAGATGATCATGTTCTCCATGTACAATAAATTAGATGATCATGTTCTCAATGTAAAATAAATCAGATGATCATGTTCTCAATGTAAAATAAATCAGATGATCATGTTCTCAATTAGATGACAACTCTTGTATAGAGTTAAAGAGTAAAGAGAAGGGATTGTAGAAGATTGGAAAAGTTAAGACAAGGGATAGTAGAAGAGTGGAAGACTAGATAAGGGAAAGTAGAAGATTGGAAGATTTAAGACAATGCATTGTTGAAGAATGGAAAGTTAAGACAAGAGATAGTAGAAGATTGGAAAATTTAAGACAATGGATAGTGGAAAAATGGAAAAGAAGAGTGGGTAATTAAAGATAAGGGATAGTAAAAGAGGGGAAGATTAAAGACAAGGGATAGAAGAAGACTGGAAAAGTAAAGACAAGGGACAGTGGGAGAGTAAAGACAAGGGTCAAGGGATAGCAGGAAAAGTGGAAGCGGAAAGAAAACGGATAGTAGAAGAGTGGAATAGTACAAGGGATAGTAGAAAAGTGAAAGAGTAAAGACAAGGGATAGTAGAAGAGTGGAAGAGTTAAGACAAGGGATAGTAGAAGAGTGGAAGAGTTAAGAAAAGGGATAGTAGAAAATTTGAAGAGTGAAGACAAGGGATAGTAGAAGAGTGGAAGAGTAAAGCCAAGAGCAAGTGTAAGATTTGAAGAGTAAAGACAAGGGAAAGTGGAAGCGGAAAGAAAACGGATAGTAGAAGAGTTGAAGAGTGAAGGCAAGGGATAGTAGAAAAGTGGAAGAGTAAAGACAAGGAATAGTAGAAGAGTTGAAGAGTAAAGACAAGAGCAAGTGTAAGATTGGAAGAGTAAAGACAAGGGAAAGTAGAAAAGTGGAAGCGGAAAGAAAATGGACAGTAGAAGAGTTGAAGAGTGAAGGCAAGGAATAGTAGAAGAGTGGAAAAGTAAAAACAAGGGATAGCAGAAGAGTAGTGAAAGAATATAAGAGGAATAAGAGGAAAAATGGAGGGAAACCAAGGTTTAAAAGGAAGACGACAATTGTTCCGTTCTTTGTTTCCCTCTTGAATATAAATCATATTATTAGTTTTGTACTTCATACTTTTTGGGGACTTTAGTGCAGATGTAAACTTGCCAATTGTATAGCAAGCTCAAAACAACCAATTGAAAAATGATTGGTATAGAAGAAATGTCGAAGTTTTCGAGGAAAATAAATTTTCTAAGAAGCACTATTTCAGTACGAATGAAAAGTTCTCATAACTTTTGAAATTCCACTGTTCGGAATTTAAACTTTTAAAGAAACTGTAGGTCAAGGCAATCTTAGATAAAGAGTTGCATGTCTGATTAAAGAGTTGCATGTCTGATTAAAGAGTTGCATGTCTAATTAAAGAGTTGCATGTCTAATTAAAGAGTTGCATGTCTAATTAAAGAGTTGCATGTCTAATTAAAGATTTGCATGTCTAATTAAAGAGTTGCATGTCTGGTGAAAGAGTTGCATGTCTAATTAAAGAGTTGCATGTCTAAATAAAGAGTTGCATGTCTAAATAAAGAGTTGCATGTCTAATTAAAGAGTTGCATGTCTGATTAAAGAGTTTCATGTCTAATTAAAGAGTTGCATGTCTGATTAAAGAGTTTCATGTCTGATTAAAGAGTTGCATGTCTGGTGAAAGAGTTGCATGTCTAATTAAAGAGTTGCATGTCTGATTAAAGAGTTGCATTTCTGGTGAAAGAGTTGCATGTCTAATTAAAGAGTTGCATGTCTAATTAAAAAGTTGCATGTCTAATTAAAGAGTTGCATGCATAATTAAAGAGTTGCATGTCTAATTAAAAAGTTGCATGTCTAATTAAAGAGTTGCATGTCTAATAAAAGAGTTGCATGTCTAGTTAAAAAGTTGCATGTCTAATTAAAGAGTTGCATGTCTAATTAAAGAGTTGAATGTCTAATTAAAGAGTTGCATGTCTAAAGAGTTGCATGTCTAATTAAAGAGTTGCATGTCTAATTAAAGAGTTGCATGTCTAATTAAAGAGTTGCATGTCTAATTAAAGAGTTGCATGTCTGTCAAAGTAAAAAATATTGAATTGTCCTTGTTTTCGTTTTGAAAATGGATAATTTTCAAGTAGGAATTGACTATAAAATTAATTTAGGTTGCAAAAAATGAGTAAAAACAGAAAACGAGAATATTTTTTGAATCGGGCATTGAACGCTAGAAATTACACGTCGAATGTCCCTTCAAGATCCTTCAGTTGCAAAAAATAGAAAATTTCGATTTAAATAAAGTTTTTATGATTTTCCAATTACCTTTCCTTTTCCCGCGCTCAACATTATCCCTCACTTTATATAAACCTCCGTTTCTCCCCCCGGTCCCTCCGTATCCGCATTGGATTCCCACGTGACTAATCTCATGTTTTATTCAAAATCAGAATATAAATATTTTAATAATTTATTTACCTGGCAAAATATTGGAATTATACCTGATCACGTATCTGAAAGGACTTTATTGCATAGAGAACAAAGGACTAATCGTTCTTGATCGATCTTTTAATTCCTTTCTGCAACCCGAGGTCGTAGACCTTTGATATTAAAAAAAATGAAGATCATAAAGTCAAACTTTGAAATATAAAGGGTTTACATCATCAGGTTGTAAAAATATAGGTATTAGAACCTTTGAATTTGTGGCAAAAACTTATAACTATGATGAAACTGGGAGCTGGGAGTCTAGACAGTGGATGGGGGAGATGAGGGTCGAAGAGGCAAAGCTTTAAAACTTCTTTTCCGCATATGCACTCGTGTCTAAAGTGATTCATATCCAGACAGGGGGNTATTCATGTTTTGTCTGAAAATTGATATAAAATTAGATATTCATGTTTTGTCTGAAAATTGATATAAAATTAGATATTCATGTTTTGTCTGAAAATTGATATAAAATTAGATATTCATGTTTTGTCTGAAAATTGATATAAAATTAGATATTCATGTTTTGTCTGAAAATTGATATAAAATTAGATATTCATGTTTTGTCTGAAAATTGATATAAAATTAGATATTCATGTTTTGTCTGAAAATTGATATAAAATTAGATATTCATGTTTTGTCTGAAAATTGATATAAAATTAGATATTCATGTTTTGTCTGAAAATTGATATAAAATTAGATATTCATGTTTTGTCTGAAAATTGATATAAAATTAGATATTCATGTTTTGTCTGAAAATTGATATAAAATTAGATATTCATGTTTTGTCTGAAAATTGATATAAAATTAGATATTCATGTTTTGTCTGAAAATTGATATAAAATTAGATATTCATGTTTTGTCTGAAAATTGATATAAAATTAGATATTCATGTTTTGTCTGAAAATTGATATAAAATTAGATATTCATGTTTTGTCTGAAAATTGATATAAAATTAGATATTCATGTTTTGTCTGAAAATTGATATAAAATTAGATATTCATGTTTTGTCTGAAAATTGATATAAAATTAGATATTCATGTTTTGTCTGAAAATTGATATAAAATTAGATATTCATGTTTTGTCTGAAAATTGATATAAAATTAGATATTCATGTTTTGTCTGAAAATTGATATAAAATTAGATATTCATGTTTTGTCTGAAAATTGATATAAAATTAGATATTCATGTTTTGTCTGAAAATTGATATAAAATTAGATATTCATGTTTTGTCTGAAAATTGATAATTTTTTATTTTGGGTTTTCTATAAAAGTCTCCTTTATAGAAAACCAAAGTAAAGAGGATAAATTAGTTTTTAGAATTCTCACATTTTTAGTTAAAAAAACAAAGAAAGGTTTTTAAGGGTAAACTGTACATTGTCCCTTGTGATTAACTTGAAATTAAAGACTTCAAGAAATGAATTTCTACATCTATACAATATACATAGCTTTAAAATTTACGAATAGCTTTAATTAAGCACAAAGCAGAGCTCATAGTTTTAAGATTAACAAAAATCTTGATGCTTAAATGTAAACTACGTTTTATATATCGATATATTTTGCTTAGCTCTATAGAATCTCGACATATTTGAGTCTCTCTGACGTGTCTAAAAATACCCGAATTTACCCCCAGATCCCCTTGGCCTTGTGAAATGCAGAAAAGTACAAAGTCTGCAAAATATTTTTACGACAGGAACAAAAAATTTAGTTTTTAATGTACTCACTTTATGGATAAGCTATAAAATGAGTTTCAGTATATATCCCGGGATATAAATTCTAGTTTATACAGTAAGCACAGTATACAATACAATCATAGAACTCAGCTCAAGTATATCTATACATACACATTTTACAATACATTGGTTATTTATTGGGCATTGTAGGGTTGTATGTTCAATTTCAATATGCTGCAGGGGAGGGGGGGNGGGGGGTTAACTTTTAATGTATTTTAACTTTCCTTCTTTAAAAAGAACCAATTATTCCACACTTGTTTATAAAGTAAATTGTAGAGTACCTTTTGAACTAAGCTTACATGCAGTGCAATAGCCATAAGCTATAGTTCAAACAAAAAAATGTTTCAATTTTTATTGGAATACAAAATCATAACTCTAAACTGATGTGTTTAAAATGCATAAAAACCCTTTGGTGGTCTAAAAATGATCAAGAACGTTAAAACTGGGATTTAAAAAAATTATCAAACCTTTTAAAAAGAAACATTTATCGAAAAAATATAAATGAAATAAAAGAAATATATCATTCACAGTTTTCAAATTTGATATAATAATGTGAGGATGCAAAATAAAAGCTTTAGTCCTAAGTTTATTATCCTTGGTGGATTTAGGATGAAAAATGTCCATATTTGGCCTGTAGCAGAAAACGGTATGCTCTACTCAAATTCTTTTACCTTTCAAGTGGGAAGGAAGGAGGGGTGGGGGCAATTGAGGCGTAGGTATGGGGGGGGGCATCTCAGGCCGGAAGTGGGTTTCGAACATGGGAAACATGTCGAACAATAGGTTTACATGTTGCCGTACACCTTCATCAGTATTGTTGGTAAACACAAGTTTCTATAAACAGGATAAATAAGTAAAGATTATGTACTTCATTCTCATGATTCCATCTACAATCTATATTCTACATATATCTTTGGAACTTGAATTAAATAAATTCATCCAACCACCTTGTATTATCATTTGGGAAAACATACTTTTTGTTAAAGTTTTTAATCCTTAAACAAAACAAAGAAGTAAAAATCTCGTCAAAAAACAAGTTTCCAATTTCTATGCAAAACATAAAGATCAATGCTTCGAAAAGATTTAAAATGTTGCAGCTGAACTAAAAGTACAGTCGATATACAAAAAAATTTATTTTATAACCAGGGTTCAACGAATATAGAAACTTAAATATTAAAGTAATATTCCCATTCCACCCCAGTAAGCTCATCCCAGCCAGCGAATGTATACACATTTAACACAGCCCTGAATTTTAACCCCCAACATAAATGTTTTTGTATTGGGTGAAAAATGTACGTGCTATCGCTTATACGTGGGGGATACCATTTATATCCATTTTTTAATCAATTCCAGCTCCGCAACTTTTTGCGCCATGCGCTGCGTTTAAAAATATAACAATTTCTCCTCCCCCCCCCTTTCCAACAACCCATCACTTCCAAAATGTATCTATTTAAGACC
>NW_019396340.1:230953-236367 GCF_000591075.1 Eurytemora carolleeae | reverse complement strand
CCCCTCCATCCTCCTCCTACATATACAACACATGGTACATGCCAAGCACAAATATGTATTAATAAGTCCCGCGCTATTTACTTTCTCCTCTGTGATGTATCCAGTGACCTATACAGGGATTTTTAACAGTCGATTTTTTTCAGTTGTGCCTTATTGGATGAAAAATCCACAATATTGAATAAAAAAGTCTCCCAATTTCTTACTTACTGTCTAACAACAAAGATTCAGCGTGCTTATAAAAAGTCTCATCAATTTTGTAAGACAGGATCGACTTTGATTTTAACGCTCCAACTCACTTATGCTTTTCATTACATTCACATTTTAACACTATAAAGCACTTGTTCTTAGCTTTAGTTTTTAAGAAGTAGTTGACGGTGAAATACGATATTTTTCGGAATTTTTCTCCATTTCCTCCCTAAAATAATTTTTTCAACATTTTTTCATCATGATTTTTGACCACTTGTAATAACTTTGAAAGCCTCTAAATATATGAGAAGATCATGTAAAATACGATTCTAGCTTTTAAATTATTAAATTCGTCCTCAATGTGATGTAAATAAGTCAAATAGTCCAAATATCGGGTTCGAAGTTTAGAAGTCGTTTAGAGCCTCCTGAAGCAGAGAAAGATTAACAATGATGGAATTAATTAATTTCTTTATCAAATGTCATGTTATTACGAGGTAAAAAATAATAAAATTATCTTTTTGCTGAAACTTGTTTTGTTTCCTGCACACATTTTAAAAACTTTACTTTTAAAAATCACCTTGTAAAGTAAACACATTACTCTGTGGTATATCCAGTGTGCGGAGTAACATCTACTGTGTGGTATATCCAGTATACGGAGTAAACATCTACTGTGTGGTATATTCAGTATATGGAGTAAACATCTACTCTGTGGTATATCCAGTATATGGAGTAAACATCTACTCTGTGGTATATCCAGTATATGGAGTAAACATCTACTCTGTGGTATATCCAGTATATGGAGTAAACATCTACTCTGTGGTATATCCAGTATATGGAGTAAACATCTACTCTGTGGTATATCCAGTATACGGAGTAAACACCTCAGAAATGTTAATCCGAACCCAAGGTTAGACCAATCTTGGGTTTATCTTAGATGTATATAAACCAGTGGGTTTTAAGTTTTTCCTTTCCTTTCTTCAATTTTAAGATCTGAAAGGTTTTGAGGTTGTGTCATTTTTCGAGGGTTTTTATTCTTCTTTTAATCCAATAACCCTGTCTTGGTCCCCCATTAAACTTACATCATTTCATCTTAACTAGAAATCTTGCATGGTTTTTAACACAACATCTTTGCTGAAGAGCGTATATATTTGAAATACTTATATGCAAGTGATGAATTTGCTTTTGTCCCTCCATATGGGTGTGTAAGATTTTAATAGAAATGAGCTAAATTATTTGATTTCTTGTTAAGACTCTACTGTATGTTTGATTTTGACAAATTAAACATTGAGTTTTCACATTTATTTGTTTTATTTGTTATGAATTAAAATCAAAACTTTGGTTAAATGCTGGAGTAAATTTATACAGCACGTTGACGCATTCTGTTGAAAAAATAAATGTTATCAGTAAAATCAATATATTGAGCGTTTTGTGAATTTGGGGATCAATCTTGATTAATAACTAAAATAAATGGAGCAAGCACGTATCTCTCAAATTAAAAAGTTTCAAAACTGGATATTGAGATAAAACGTTGCCGTTTCACAAAAAGTGTTGACTTTACAAGATTTTATATCCTATATCCTATATCCTATATCCTATATCCTATATCCTATATCCTATATCCTATATCCTATATCCTATAACATAATTTGAACAAGAAAAAAAGTTTCAAATTTTTTGGTTGATTTTGTGGAACCAATTTAAAGGATTGTTATGGAAAGTAAAAAGAGCCTGAAATCGGATCTTTTCCATGTGGATATTGTTGTTGATCTTGAACACTTGATCTCGATACCCAATGTGGACAGTTTTGATTTGAGGATCAATAAAGTTATCCAAGCAGAGAGATCAAATCAATCCGTAGATCTACATATAAGATGCATGGAGAATGAAGATCAATGCTTGATTCTGAGAATATTTAACTATAATCCGCTATGGGAATTATTTTAATTACTGCAGCAACTGAGAGCTAGGGGGTTTTCAGATCGTAAATAATATTCCAGAATTCCCAATTCTATAAGATGAAATCCTTGAAATGGATCCTTTAGTTCAAAAGGGTAGATATTTCAGATAGCAAAAGTTATATAATTCAAAATAAATTGTCCCCTCCCTCCTCAGTAGAATTAGCTGGGTATATTTTGGCGGGAAGAAATATTCGAGTAACCAAACCTTGCTCATTTTTAATATTCACGCAATCTCGACCGGTTTCAATTTATGGTTTCACTGGTTTCCAGCAAGAAAGGTTTGCAATCTTATTAAAAGAAAGAAGAATTAGTTATATTGAAAAAATATCACTAAAAATTATTGGAGAATGAGAAGAATAGTGAAAAAAGGACAAACATAAAATAAAAAAAAATGAATCAACCATGATTGAGTAAAATAACAGTAATTGACACTATGTATGTGTTTTTCGTTCACATTAATCTTGAGGCAGAATCCCAAAGGAGTTAGGCTTAGTCGGCGTCGAACAGGTTCTCTCTCTGTAGAATTACAAAACAGAGAGAGAGCTTGTTCCCCGCCAACTACGCGCAACTCCTTTGGGCTCCTGCCTCATGGTTATTGTGAACGAAAAACACATACATCTTGAAAAGACGACATCTAGTGTCCTATTTTTTATTTTAATTGATCTATGGGATCAACATTAAATGTTATATTTTTGATATTGAGAGAACTTGTATCAACGTCTAAGGAGGATCCTTCTCCCTCATTCATTCGTCAGTCATAGACCATTCCCCATTAATTCCCAACTTCCCTTTTAGATTCTCAATTAGGATCTTTCATGCAGAACTTGAAGGTTCAGACAGGGAAGAGGTTGTTGACCTTGTACTCTAGTATCATTCATCCTCATTCATCCTCATTCATCCTCATCCTTATTCATCCTCATTCAACCTCATTCATACTCTTTCATCCACATTCATCCTTTTCTTCAGTTCTACTCATCTTTATTCATTCTTATCTTTCTATTCCGTCCTACTCACTCATCCTTATTAATCCTTATCCTTCTCTTCAGTTTTACTCATCCTTATTCGTCCTTATCCTTCTCTTCAGTTATACTCATCCTTATTCATCCTTATCCTTCTCTTCAGTTCTACTCATCCTTATTCATCCTTATCCTTCTCTTCAGCTCTACTCATCCTTATTCATCCTTATATTTCTATTCCGTTCTACTCATCCTTATTAATCCTTATCCTTCTCTTCAGTTTTACTCATCCTTATTCATCCTTATCCTTCTCTTCAGTTCTACTCATCCTTATTCATCCTTATCCTTCTCTTCAGTTTTACTCATCCTTATTCATCCTTATCCTTCTCTTCAGTTTTACTCATCCTTATTCATCCTTATCCTTCTCTTCAGTTCTACTCATCCTTATTCATCCTTATCCTTCTCTTCAGTTTTACTCATCCTTATTCATCCTTATCCTTCTCTTCAGTTTTACTCATCCTTATTCATCCTTATCTTTCTGTTCCGTTCTACTCATCCATATTCATCCTTCTCTTCAGTTTCATTCTTAAAAATCAATTATTTTAGATTTATTCTCATTTATCCTTTAATTATGTTTTTATTCAACTTACAAATTCAGTGAGTCAGAGTCGGCAGCAGAAATGCAGAAACACAAAATTAAAAAAGTAAACAAATCAAGATTGGAAAATTAAAAAAGTAAACAAATCAAGATTGGAAAATTTAAAAAGTCGAATTTTTACAGAGTTTAAAACACATTAAAGGATTCCCATCCAATCAATACTTTAATATATCTAAGTACGTTTTTAGCCCTGCCGGGTTAATAAATCAAATTAGAAAAATGAAAAGAAATTACGTCTGTGTAATTATGGCATTAATTACAGATCTGATGAAATGAAAAATTCGGAGCAATTAAGCTAGTAGAGTAGTTCATTCAACTGCATCATTTCCATCTAAAAAAAATTAAATTCAAGTTTACAGATAAATTATTATCTTTAACTCGAAAAGAGGGGGGGGGGGTAGGCCGTAGGGGTCTATCGCCCTTCTCCCCCCCCATATCGTTCCACCTTTGCTATATCTCCCTTTCGTTTCCATACATTCCTTCCTCTCCCATATCTTCCTTCCATTCCCATATCTTCTTCCATTCCCATATCTTCCTTCCTTTCCCATATCTTCCTTCCTCTCCCACGCAGCTTCCTTCCTTCCATAAATCTATATATATATATATATATAATCATACATATTTATATATATATATATATACATATAAAAGTAGATGTATCTATGATGAAATATTTAACTATCTAACTAAAATTATCCATGTCTGTTGATATTGTATGCAAATAATTCTTAATATTGCAATTTGTTTCATGTAATCATAGTCATAGATTTTTATACAGCACGTTGACGCATTCTGTTGAAAAAATAAATGTTATCAGTAAAATCAATATATTGAGCGTTTTGTGAATTTGGGGATCAATCTTGATGAGAATTATGTCGGAAAGGTGGAAGGAAGGAGGATGTATGTAAAAAGGAAAAAAATGTTTGTTAAGGGTATAGAAAAGAGGTGGGAGTAAATTCAAAGGAGTTAAAGGAGGTAGAAGGATTTATGCAATGGAGGAATAAGGGTTTATATAATTTATAGAATAAGGGGGAGGGTCATAGTATTAAGAAACGGTGGTTAATTGAAATGTTTTACACCTAATTTTTACATTTTTATTTTTCTGTCACTAATCTATATCTATTTCAATCCTTTTCCTTTTTTCCTTAGCATTCTTCCTTCCCTCACTTAACCCTTCCTCCAACCACATACCCCTTCCCTCACTTAACCCTTCCTCCAACCACATACCCCTTCCCTCACTTAACCCTTCCTCCAACCACATAC
The DNA here is from genome assembly GCF_000591075.1 of Eurytemora carolleeae. Taxonomy (NCBI): domain Eukaryota; kingdom Metazoa; phylum Arthropoda; class Copepoda; order Calanoida; family Temoridae; genus Eurytemora; species Eurytemora carolleeae. Next base: position 231,346 of record NW_019396340.1, on the reverse strand, counting down.
CCCTTTCCTCACTTAACCCTTCCTCCAACCACATACCCCTTCCCTCACTTAACCCTTCCTCCAACCACATACCCCTTTCCTCACTTAACCCTTCCTCCAACCACATACCCCCTGCCCCTTTTACAAGTAATATATATATAACCTTAAAATCTGTAGAAAAACAGCCCTGTATCCTTCCGGTGTGAAATATAAGGTTAAGGTTTCAATTCTATTTTTTACAAGTTTTAACATTGATGAAGGTCAAACCTTGGGACAGTGCTTAGTTTCATCCTTTCATCCTCTTCTTCTCATACAATCCTTTCTATACCAACTACATAGTGTTTGCTGATTCTTAGTTAACAACTTCTGAACATAACATTGTTCTCACCCCCTACACCCGGTATATCCAGTATA
>NW_019396340.1:229627-230780 GCF_000591075.1 Eurytemora carolleeae | reverse complement strand
TCATTCCGGATCAGATTACCTTTCAGACATCCTCACAATCTACCTTTCAGTCAACCTTTCATTCTGCCTTTCATTCCGGATCAGATTACCTTTTAGACATCCTTTCAATCTACCTTTCAGTCAACCTTAATTCTGTCTTTCAAAATATCTTTTAGACAACGTTATATTCTGGTTTTTAGATTACCTTTCAGTTTACCTTTCATTCTGCCTTTCAGTCGACCTTTCAATTTAACTTTCAGATTAACTTTTAGTCAACCTTTCGGATAATCTTTCAGCCGAAATTTCAGTCTGCCTTTCAATTTTACTTTTGTATTTACTCCAACTTTTACCTCTTTTATTTCAGTTGATAGGTCCATGTAATTATTGTTTTTACAATTTGAAGTTTTTGTAGGGGAACACACAGAATAAAATGGGGGGGGGGGACAAAGCCATTTTACCCATCGAAAAATCACTTATTTTACCTAATATTTGATCTTACAGGGGGGGCACATGCACCGTTGCCCCCCCCTCAGTTAGGGCCCTGCTAGGAAATATGGATTATTATCAAAGGAAATGATGTAAGCCCTCCTTTACCAGTGTAATTATATAGGTTCTATATTATGATACTTACATACAATGTATCATAATTCTGCAACCAGTCTTCAACAGGGGGTTCTTATTTAACTGGAGTGATAACTCAACTAAAGGTTCATTCATCATAAATGTTTCTTTAAAAATGTTCAAGACTTTTTCATGATAAAGACATTTTTATTTGGGGGAAAAATGTCTTTCATGAAAAAGTGTTTTATAAATATTTAGCGTGTATAAGTCAGATTAATAATTTGTCCTTAGAGATTTTAAAACCACATTTTATCATGATCCAGCGCAGTTGATGAAGAAATATTAATGATTTTTTATTTCATCTATCCAACACGTGCTAGGAACATTTTTCCTGGTGCATCATCAAAAGATCCCCCCTCCCCCCTCCCCTCGCTAAAATCTAGCTTTATCCCTCCTCAGAGGTGTGAATTTACCGCAGCGGGTGACATAGGTATAACTTGGGGGAGGGGGGCGACAAAGATCTCCCCCTTCATTTCTATCCTTGAAATTATAATATTGCCCAAAAATCATTATTAGGAGAAAATTGAATCTCCTAAAGTATCCCCCCCCCCCC
>NW_019396340.1:182503-229613 GCF_000591075.1 Eurytemora carolleeae | reverse complement strand
GGGGGGGGGGGGGGTGGGGTTCTCAGATTCAGATTCTCATTTTTATGCGTTGAAACTATGCAGTAGGGTTCCCTAGAACGTTTTTTTCAACCAACCCTTCACTAAAACACTAGTTGCGAACACACCGCGTGTTTGGATACCTTGCAGAACTGCAGAACATAAATGAATCCGAGTTCGAAATTGTATTAGCTCTTAAATCAATGAAGAATGTAAAATTTCAATAATTCATAAAAAATCCACAAACGTACAACTATAAAAAATGTATTTATCATAATTGAAGAATAGTTCATAAATGTATGTGAAATTAAGAATACTAATAGTTCATAAATGTATGTGAAGTTAAGGATAATAATTTTTCATAGATTTAAATATTTATAAATATCCTACATATAATGAGTCCAAAAGAAATCTCAGCTAATTTGCACAATTACAGTTTTCGCGGGCTTTTATTAATTCAGTAAATAATTAATAAGATCAATTTATGACTAGCAAATTCATTTAGAACAAAAGGTTGAAATTGATTACAGATTTTGAAAGATATACTTTTAAAAAAAGTTTTTTTCCCCAAATATCCTTATATATATACTAGTTTCTAGGCAGTATATTGTAAGGCCGATTCCAGGTGAATGAACGGAACCCCCTCACCCCCCATTTTTGCATTCACATTTTCATAGAAAAGTAAAAATTAATGTAAGCTGTTTGAAAAGTAATTTTATCTAATTTTAAAAAGTAAAAAAAATTTGGAGTTATTTAACCCTGCTAGGTTTTACACTGGAGCTCGCCAGCTGGAAATAAAATTTAGAATTGTAAAAAATGCTGAAATATCTCCAGACTTGTACTTGGATCCTGAAACCCATCGATATGTAGAAATATTTTGAACCCGGGAACCAAGAACTCCCATTTTCCGAATCCGTCCTCAATATTATTAGCCTCAAATAGGTCTACTGAAACATCTATCGATGAAATCAATGAATTTAAACGAGATCATGGTTTTTTTACAACATTTTAATTTAATAATTTAGATTTTAATAAGAAAAAACAGATATTAACGAAATATTTCATCAATAAAATTTCGTCTAAAATCTAATTTTGGCGCCAATTTTTGTACTTTTACTGCAAATTGTTTCATGTTGACCCAATTTTGCTTGGTTAGTCTGATTATACAACTGGGGTTCTGTTTTAAATCGTTTTGGACGGAAGTGAGGAGAGTACAGTATATTATTATCCTTTTCTGCTATTTCAATGTGAGCCAGATCTTCACCGGTTTTTTCTTAAAAATGCATATTATTTTTAAGGTTTTGGTTTAAAAAAAATTTACTCAAATTCATGGAGTTTGTTTCATCAGAATATCGTTAGATTGATTCAAAAAACGTTAATAAGTTTCATTTAAAGTATTTTTACAGGCCACTTTTTTTCTTGTAAGTTACAAAAAATTCTGACGCTTTAAATCTGTATTTTTTGGAGGTTTTCATATTGTGCATATTCTATTTAAAAGTAAAAATTTGTGTTTTGGTTTATTGCAGAATTGGGTTTGTACTTTGTTTAGATATATTAGGTTTCAGAAGACATATTGCTCGTTCAAAATCTAAGAGGTTTTTTGCATTTTCCGTTCATAAACACATTTCTAGTGTCAGGTATATGGGCAGGTCTCAAGCAACCAATTCATCTTAATGGAAAATAGTATAAACCACAGTCAAATATATCTGTTCTAGTTTTTAGGTCTTAGCAATAACAATAACAAAAACAATAACAATAAAAATAACAATGAAAATAACAATAAAAATAACAATATAAATAACAATAACAATAACAATAACAATAACAATAACAATAACAATAACAATAACAATAACAATAACAATAACAATAACAATGAAAATAACAATAAAAATAACAATGTAAATAACAATAACAATAACAATAAGAATAACAATAACAATAAAAAAATAACAAACATAACCATGAAAGTCATAATATAGATACCAATAACAATAACGCTGATAAACAGATTAAATGACATGAACATTAGATTTCCTTCTAATTAATGCAAAAGTGATAAGGCAGAAATTTATGTTCCATTGCAAATGATTGTTTAGTAAATCTTAGTAAAATGTTAGTTAAGAAACAAATGAAATATTTTGATGTCCCATTGGACCATGCTGCATGCATGAAAAGTTCCGGTTTTGCAAGAACTATTAAATGCAAGAATGAAAAATTAATATGTTAAAGGATTCGATTATTACGTAATAACTTTAATGATAAATATGTTAAGTAATGAGTAATGATCAATCAATGTCGCCTATTTGTGCATAATTTACCTCTTTTTTTCTTTTTAAAAACTATATATTCAAAATATCTAAACAAATTTAAACTACGTACGTATATCTTTGTGCGTAAATAAATCTTTATAATAATAATAAAAACAGTTAACACGTGCATTGTGCAAAGCAAAATTTTTAGGTATCACCTAAACTTTTATTTATTAATAAATAATTTTTATCAAGATAATTAAATAGATACAAATACATTTTTACAGGCTAACACTAAATCTTTCATTTTTTTTAAAATATCATTTTAATATATTAGTAATCTCTTATTTGTTTGTAAACCCATCAAAGTACGTTTACAAAGTATAGATTTTTATATATCCCTTGTAATTTCAAGGTTTACCAAGGTGTAGGCCGATCTTAAAAATGTCTCTTAAACCCCCTATGGAGAACCTCTCCTTAATTTTTAGAACTAAGGCCCTTTTTCATTCCGGATCAGATTACCTTTCAGACATCCTCACAATCTACCTTTCAGTCAACCTTTCATTCTGCCTTTCATTCCGGATCAGATTACCTTTTAGACATCCTTTCAATCTACCTTTCAGTCAACCTTAATTCTGTCTTTCAAAATATCTTTTAGACAACGTTATATTCTGGTTTTTAGATTACCTTTCAGTTTACCTTTCATTCTGCCTTTCAGTCGACCTTTCAATTTAACTTTCAGATTAACTTTTAGTCAACCTTTCGGATAATCTTTCAGCCGAAATTTCAGTCTGCCTTTCAATTTTACTTTTGTATTTACTCCAACTTTTACCTCTTTTATTTCAGTTGATAGGTCCATGTAATTATTGTTTTTACAATTTGAAGTTTTTGTAGGGGAACACACAGAATAAAATGGGGGGGGGGGACAAAGCCATTTTACCCATCGAAAAATCACTTATTTTACCTAATATTTGATCTTACAGGGGGGGCACATGCACCGTTGCCCCCCCCTCAGTTAGGGCCCTGCTAGGAAATATGGATTATTATCAAAGGAAATGATGTAAGCCCTCCTTTACCAGTGTAATTATATAGGTTCTATATTATGATACTTACATACAATGTATCATAATTCTGCAACCAGTCTTCAACACATTATTGGTAAACCTTCAATTTAATCATTCATTTGTAACTATACTTAGATACAATTAAATGCAAGATATATGTTGGATTTCCTCCCTCCCAAGACTTGTTTGAGTGCCCCCCCCCTTTTCAAAAATGTCTACAAAAGTCTGTTAAAAATGATTCACACAAATCAAAATTCTATACGCTACACTGATATGAAAATTACCGTGCAAATCGTTTAATAAGGACATCAGAACTATTATAGAAACTGAGTTCGTGTTACAACTCTGATATTTTATTTACAACTCGATGTCTCGCGGATCTAAGATATTTCAAACTATGAATTTATTTAGATCAAATAGTCTAAGCTTGAAATATTAAAGATTTCCGCCATCAGGTTGCAAATATATATTTAGGGTTTTGAAATTTTGAGTTTGTTTAAAGAACTTAGTTAGTTTTATGAAACCAAACATAACCTGGAAAAAAGACAATGCGATTAAATTATGCAAATTTTCACTTCTTATATTTTATGAGATTCCACTTAAAAAAGGTTAAACGTGTTTGTTTTTCTCAGATATGAGGGGGTAGAGGGGGGTGGGATCAAGCATTGATCTTCATCTATTCTCATAGTGATCGTTCCCAGCAGGGATTACTTAAACTAAGGGATCAAGCATTGATCTTCATCTATTCTCATAGTGATCGTTCCCAGCAGGGATTGCTTAAACTAAGGGATCAAGCATTGATCCTTAAGTTTGAAAGAGCTCACGTTGGATATCGAGCGCAACATTGCTAATGTACATGATAACTAGTTTGTTGTCCAATGTACAATTTGGATATGTAGGTCATTGAGTAACGTGAACCTTAATTATATCATAATTACGCACATCAAAAAAATTATCTTAAAGGCGCACTTTACTCTATTGTGTATACGACGTATGGTGTTATTTCAAATACTGTTGTATTTCTGGAAAATATGTTTCAAATAAATGGATATTTAAGAACTTCTAGCATTTATTGTTTGTTTACATTAACAATTGTTTTAAGATACTGTAGACGTAATTCCAAGTGACCTTCCATATCAATTTTCAACGTAAACTTATTTTGGACTATTTTCAAGTGTGGTTTCTCTCCTAAACAAAAAGTGATTTACGGATTTATCTTGCAAAGACAAAAAAGAAAATTACAAAATGGGGGGTCACTTGAAATTTTGTCTAAAGTCCCTTAAAGAAGTTCTACAGTAGAAACCAATTTTGTTTGTTTGTTTGTTTGTTTACCTTTTAGCATTTGTTTCATGTGTGTAGCAAACATATAAACACCAAGTTGGAAACATCGGGATTCGGGTTCTTTCCAAATTGGATCTATCGGAATTGCACAGAGACAAAGTTTATTGTGAATTTTTCCCATTTTTTAAAAATATTTTTCCAATTTGACGGATTTATTTAACACCAGCCACAGGCCACAGTGCACAATATATTTTAACGTTAAAATCAAAATATAGGCAACAAATCAAATCATTTATTTCTGCCAAAAAACAATATTTATAAATTTAAATTTTACAAATCACAGTGAATAAAATAATATTTTTCGCAGCAGCCGGACTCATCTGAGCCCCCATGTTAACCGAATTATTTAAAAGATTTATAAAAAATTAAAAAAATAAACACAAAATCAGTGCATGCTTGAATCGAAGGAGGCAGAGAGGTATTCATAACGTAAACAGAGTGTAATTAATATACAGGGTGTCCCACAAAACATGACAGTTTATTAACTCACATGTTAATATTCAATTTGTTGATTGTAAATCATAGTTCCTTCTTACGATAAATTCATGGAATTCAATTTTGCCACAAAAAGAAATTCCCCGAATTTTAGATCCATGGTTTTGAATGTTTCTTTGCTTTCACAGCATTCTTCTCTATATATTTAATTAATTAATCAAGATTTATCTATTTAATTGAAATCCAAACATTCCTGAAACTTTTCCAATGGTTTAGAAATTGATCTTTAGTAAGAGTTTTTAGTAAAGCAAAGCGTTTACTTTTGCACATTCTTTTATGTATTTCTTATAAATGTATATTTATATCCTAATTCTCTGATCTCAATATTTACTTTTGCTTTCAATTTCATATCATCCTTCATTATTCTAAGTATGAATATTTTCTCATGTTTATTGTTTATACCACCCAGAACCAGTAATCATATAGCATATAACACCCGCCATACAACCCCCCACTCTGCAATATAAAGGAAAACTCCTTGAACTTTGGAATCGTTTAGGGCTGTGAGAAAATACAGAATCCAGAAAATCCAGAAATTCGCATCCATTGCGATCTTACCAGACTACATTTGTTGCATAAAACATGCTGGGTCGACTTTACCGTGGGTAGTCCAGACTGGACGGTACGAGTGAATGCAAATACATTACATTTTGTACCGGCTCGGATCATGCAACTTTTAGAGTGGGGTGATATCAAATCTATGAAATGTGTACCATGAACTTCTAGTTCATAAAATAACCAATCTTATTCATGAACTTCTAGTTCATAAAATAACCAATCTTATTCATGAAATAACCAATCTTATATTCATGAAATGTCCTATAGATTATCAACTGTCCTAACTTTAAAATGTCATATCTATGACTTGTTATATCTTTGAAATTGTTATCCATGAAATAATATTATTTGAATTATATCTCAACCCCCCAAGTAAACACAATTTGAGTACCTGTTTTTCGTTATATCAATCTCTCCCTTCCTTGCTCTCCTAAAAACAATGGGTAATCATAACTGTTTGATATATTAATCTTTTTAGTTTAATATTTGCAACCTTTATGGCCAATTTGTTTTCATTCGGAATTGGCAGCAAAGAAAAAATTGCACTAATACACTTTAACAGTCTAGATTAAGGGGTTTCAAATTTCGGACCAAAATGTTTACAAAATGTCGTCTTAAGACAAAAACAGATTTATAGGCCGACAAAAAGTGGGTCATCTGAGAATAAATTAATCTACTGAACTATTTCAAAGATTTTAAGTTGTCATGTGGTTGAAATTTTATACAAAATATGGAAGAATAAATTGAAGGAGGTAGGAGGGTAGGAAGATAGGTATGCATGAGAAAAGGCAAGTCAGTGGGTTCAAAGCTCTCCCGGATTTTCCCGCTCGAATTCGGACATTTTCTAACGGGCACCAGGGTTCACATGGGTCCAAATACCACTGGATTGAGTACATGGGGGGGNTTCAGGCAGAAGATATACCTTATGACCTTAGTGACCTATCTCAGAGGGTGTGCGAAAGGTAAATTTGGGAGGGGGGGAAGAAAATTGGTATCTTAAAGTGACTGCTGATTTCTAGTTTTATTGCCTTGTTAGGGAACATTTGGAATTAATTTCCCTGAGGTTCAAATTCTTAAATTTTATATTGCATGAAACTGTGTAAAAAAATGTCGGTTTAGCAGGGATAAGGACAAACCCCTATACAAAACTAAAAAGAATATATTTAAAAAATGTTAAACTGATAAAAAAGATTATAAAATTATCAGAATGATTTATTCTGTAAAAATCAAAATGTCAGAAAAGTAGAGTTGAACGTATTACTGGATGGCAAGGGAGACTATATAGTTTAAGTAATAAATTCAACGTTAAACTATTTAAGCAAAAACAAGTTATTTATTTCTAATTATACAGAGGGGGGGGGGGTCTAAACCATGCGTTAGGACTGGGAATTGTTTTTATTCTCGAAAATAAAAATCAAATCGTAAAATATGACTTAAATAGAAATATCAAATTTAAATTTTTTAATTTTGTCAGTAAAAAAATAGCAAGGTCCACAAGCAACAGACTTAATAGAATTACAAAATTGTTGATTTTTGAAGAGAAAAAAGAGTTTTACCAAAATAAATGTGCACAACGCTATAAATAGATATTTAGAGAAATTTTGCAAATGCCTGAGGACAAATGGAAAAATGGGAAAATACTTAAAATTTACTGAGAGAGGGAAATGAGAAATTAATGTTGAAGGGAGGATTAAATGGGNTAATTCTATCGAAGTGAAATCAGGTAACATAAATGGATCCTTAATCATTGGGGGAAAATTGCATGTTTGTGTAAAATTTGGAACTTGTTAATCTATGTTTTACGTTAAAAAATTCAACTATTTCATATCACACAAAAAGTTTGAAATCATTATAAGTTGAGAACTCAATTTATAAAGTAATTTCCAAACCTTGTTATTAGCTTTATACATTCTTTTAGAAGATTTATAGCTTGGCTGAGGGCAAAATATTGAATTTCAAATTAAAGTTTACAAGTAACAAAAGAGAAACTTTTCTTGGTTTACATTTGTGAATGTATATCCATCCTGTTAAAAAACTTGGTAGAATAAAAAAAAGTTGAAATTGAAATTCGTCTTCATTGTATTGATATAAACGACGACGACTGTAGTAAAATAGTATTAGTCATAAATATTAGTGCATAGTGTTCTGAATATAAATCTAATATTTATGGAGCACGAAAAAGATAAAAATGCGATGAATAGGAACTCCTAAGAAAGTACAATGTAAAAGAACACCGCTCTCTATTGAATATAATTTAACTATAGTATAGTATACACATATCATCGTGATTAACCTTTAGGGTATTCTACGGGTTGAGTTTTTATATTTATTGAGAAGAGGGGGGGGGGGCGGGGGCTGAGAATTGTGTTCCTTATATGGATATCGGAAAAATTTTACTGCTTTCTTTAAGCAGAACAGTTCTCGGTTATTATTCGAAACTGAAGAAATTGAGTCTTTGCCGCAAAATCGAATTTTCGAGTCCCTTTATCCTTTAATCTGATCATGTAAACTTGTGTTATTTTATACTCAGATTGTTTGATCTAACAGAATTCATAGTTTGAAATATCTAATATCTATAATGATCACGGGTTGCTAAGATATAGATATTATTATATAGATACTATAAGATATTAGAAAATCAGAGTTTGTGGAAAAACTCTATTGCTTTTCAATATTATAACAATGTTTTTGTCTTAACTTCACTTTAAGATAATATCATAACTTTTTAGGTTTAACGATATATATCTTAATAATAAAGCTCTTTGCTCATATATCTATATATAGTGATATTTTTATATGTTAGCAAAGCTGGGCAAACGGCTGAACCAAATTGGCAGATATTTTTTAAGTTACCCCGATGGGTGCCCTGGGGGTAACGTAGGCTAAACAAATTTTGACTTTTTTTTAGAAATTCAACAAAAAAATTTAATTCAAATATTTTTTTTTTCAAAATTCGGAATTAATTTTTTTTTATTCCACGGGCAACGCTGGGTACTTCAGCTAGTTGCAAATATATCCTCTTGCAGAAATGAGAAGAAAAAACTCTATGAATAAATTGTGTTTTCTTTGAAAACATTTGCCATTATAAGTTTTTTAGAATTTTTTTTACAAAAAATAATAATTGGGAAGGAACTTATAACGATTATTAACGTGGAAAACTTAACCCCTCTCCTCATTACCCAAGGTTTGAATTGGTAAGTTTAGCTTGCCTGAAAGGAGGAAGAAAACAGAATTTAATCATTTCGCCCCAGGACTACATATTATAGGATCTTAGTGACCTATTTCAGAAAGAAGATATAGGGATCTTAGTGACCTATTTCAGAAAGAAGATATAGGGATCTTAGTGACCTATTTCAGGCAGAAGATATACCTTATGACCTTAGTGACCTATCTCAGATACTAGATATACCTTCTTGGAACTTAGTGACCTATTTCAGACAGAAGATATACCTTGGACCTTAGTGATCTATTTCAAGCAAAAGATATACCTTGGACCTTATGGTGACCTATTGCAGGCATAAGATAAACCTTGAACCTTATAGGGAAGTATTTTTGAGGAGTTATCCATGATGAATTAGGACTTTGCTTGCACGAAATTAATTAAAATTTTGGATTTATTTTTGTATTTTTTTCAGGCAGTGACTTGATGATCAATTTAACCTCTTTTTTATCTTTGATATAATGGTATCTTTCTTATTCAAGAGGTTATTTAATTATTCTATTCTTTTATCTGACGGAAGGAAGGAATGACTGGGAATATTAATATTTGAAAAGTCACTTTATTATACATAGAACTTGTAAAAGTCGGAGATTTATTATCTTATTTTTGCGGATTTTTCAAATTATAACAGGGCGTTAAATTCACTGCGAAGATAAGGAGTTTTGAGGACAGATAATGTGAGAAGAATTATTAAGAATTAGAGCAAACAAAACTGAACAAACAAAACTGAACTTTTAAACAATAATATAATTTATTCCATGAGTATTTGATTACTATTGAATTGAAATAATGAAGATCTTTAGAATGGATGGAATAAATACGGAGTAAGAAATGGGAATATTTTGGTCTGCTTTGTAGTTTTTAGGAATTTTTGGATCTTTGGGAGGTATGGGAATATTTTGTATCTTTAGAACGAATGGGAGTATTTTGAATCTTTAGGACGGATGGAAATATTTTGAGTCTTTCAGAGTGATGGGAATACTTTGAATCTTTAGGAGGTATGGAAATATTTGGAACTTTGAGAGGAATGGGAATATTTTGGATCTTTAGGAGGAATGGGAATACTTTGGATCTTTAGGAGGAATGGGAATATTTTGGATCTTTTGGTGGGATGGGAATATTTTGGATCTTTAGGTGGGATGGGAATACTTTGAATCTTTAGGAGGAATGGGAATATTTTGGATCTTTAGGTGGGATGGGAATACTTTGAATCTTTAGGAGGAATGGGAATACTTTGAATCTTTTGGAGGTATGGGAATATTTTGGATCTTTAGGTGGGATGGGAATATTTTGGATCTTTAGGTGGGATGGGAATACTTTGAATCTTTAGGAGGAATGGGAATACTTTGAATCTTTAGGAGGTATGGGAATATTTTGGATCTTTAGGTGGGATGGGAATATTACTTTTAGGGCGAATGGGAGTATTTATGATCTTAAGGACGAATGGGAATATTTTGGATCTTTAGGAGGGATAGGAATATTCTGAAGCATTGAGAGGGCGGGGAATAATTTTTAGCTGGGAAACTGTGAGGAAACCTGTGTCAGATTCAATTATGAAAATTTGTATGAAATCCCAGGGGTTCGGATACCTTCGTGTCGGATAGTTTCCTAGAAACAATTTGAAAATTGTTATTTAAAACCAATTTGGGGGCATTTTGGGGGCATTTTGAGGGAAAGAAGGTTTCAGTAAAAAGGGATGATTGTAGAGTCAAGAATGAGAATGGTTTCGGAGTGATGAGAAGGATGAGATCATGGGGAGAAGGAAGGAACCGTAAAAGTTAAATTTATTATCATGAATAAGAAATTAAGACAATTTGTGATTCGAAAGATTCGAATAGACCATCTCAGTGCTCTCAGCTGGATAAAAAATCTCAAATGTTTGATGATAATTCGTTTTTGATAAATGGAGCTTATTTTCTCACACTGAAAACAATAATTTGGAGAATTCAGAAATGTGGACAATTTTTTTAGTTGTTTTTATGATTTTATTACCTCAGGAAAATTCACCAATAAAAATAGAGTAATCCGCAAAATGTGTTTTTTTATTATTATTTCAAAATGTGCAAGAAACAAGGGTCTGCAGTACAGATTAGGAACAAAAAGCTAGGATTATTACTAGAAAAGATATTTATATATTACTTCATTCATTAGCATTAAAGTCCTCTGAAAAATGTCTGTGCACGCCAATATCTTTAATGTATTTGATTGGTACAGAGGATAAAAGGGAGAAGATGGTGGAGAGGGGGGGNGGATAGATTAAATTCAAAAAGGAGGAGTTCAAATCATCCTAAAAGTGTTTTTTGATATCTCTAAATGGAGGACAGAGCTCCTGGAATGTGATAGAATTTTAAACATAAAGTAATCCCGGAAAAAATTGATTTTTTTTTGCATTGTACACAATTATCGAACAAGATGAAAATAAAATTCAAATATATAGTAAAGTAAAACATATTCACCCTTGTAGTGATGTTAACGCCCTGTAAAAAAATAAACTGAAACAACGGGTCCTGGTTTATCTTCAAATCTTGACAAGGGATACGGGGGGTGGACCTGAAGTGGGGGGGGGGGTTACAAATTGTTGAATGCCTCAAAAAAATGGTATGAAAAAAGAATTAAAAAAGAAAATATTTTACAAAAATAGAATATTTTCCGAAATGTATAAATGTAATTAAAGAACAAGTTTGAGAATCATTGATCAATCCCGTGTGTAATAATTAGATTAGCTTCCCTTGTCCCTTCAAGGGATATTCCAACTCATAGATTATAAATATATATAGAGTCTACATTCCCTTCCAGCGATATTCCAGCTCATAGATTATAAATATATATAGAGTCTACATTCCCTTCCAGCGATATTCCAGCTCATAGATTATAAATATATATAGAGTCTACATTTCCTTCCAGCGATATTCCAGCTCATAGATTATAAATAAATATTGCGTCTACATTTCCTTCCGACGATATTCCATTATTATAAATAGACACATATATATAGTCTTTAATTCCTTCCAGCGATATTCCAGCTCATACATTATAAAAATAGATAGAGTCTTCATTTCCTTCCAGCGATATTCCAGCTCATGATTATAAATACAGGGTGAGTAAAAAAAAGTGTGATTAGCGACGCCTTTTGCAAAATTGTATCTTTTTTGTGCAACTCTTATATATGGTGTTTTATCAATATTTTTAAAAAAAATTTTTTAATGTTTTTTGGTACTCCAATTGCCCAAAAAAATCCATGAACCTTTTTATATATAAATTATTTCTATCGAAATATGAAATGTTATAAAAATTAAATCACAGAAACACAGAAAATTCGCAATTTTCAGTTCTGGTCTAATTTTTAAGGAAAAGTTATTTAAATTCTCTATTTCCTTTCTTCTCAGTATATTCTAAATTATAAATATACGCTGTTCAGTTGAAACCTGAAGAACCATTGAAAAACCACATTTTCAACTTTATCAGAAGAAAGAGTTTACTAATCTAAACGTATTATGTATTGTGTAAACTTAAACCTAAGGAATTTCCTCGCGTCAATCTTCCATCTTTTCATCCTCTACAGTGTATATACAGCAATACCTTACAAATACAGTAGACCACATGGATTAAAACTTTAGGCAAGTTTTTGTGTTTTTGAAAATTTTATCCTTCAGCTCAAAACTTACTTTTTGTCCTTTTACCTTTATCTCTGTACTTCCTCTATTTTTATTTTCCTTGTGGTTCTATCCCAAATAGAAACCTTTCTTTTTCATACATTTAATAACAATAGAAATACATTTTTTTTTACAGATTTTTGTTGAAAATTTTGAAAGTTGAAAGATATGAAAGTTGAAAAGATATGAAAGTTGAAAAGATATGAAATGGGGAAAAAGGCATAAAAGGGGTTTAGGTTATAAAAGTATCTCTTTGACATGCCTTTTTTTTCTCTCCCTCCACTTCCCCCTTTTGAGCCCAGGCCTAAACACTTTCCTTCTAAAAAGACTAAAAAAACCAATAAAACTTGGCAAACATTTGTTTCCAGGCATTTTATATTATACTGCTCCAGACACAGACTGCATTCTGCACCAGATGCATTCAACCTGCAATTCTAAGGTTAAACACTTTTAAATTAAGTTTTGTTGAATTTTATCAAGTTTGCATAAAATTTTATAATTTAATGCAGACATATAGAAATTCCTTTGTATACTTATCCTACAACTTTTATTATTTTTCTTTCTTCCTTTAGAATTTAGTTTTACAAATTAAATGAAAAAATAGAAAAAATAGATGAAAACACATTTTAGTTTTTTCAGACTTGTTAAAACAGAACAATAATTCATCACAGGGTGTAAATCTTAAACAAAGAATTTCAAAATTTTTTGTATGTAGTTTTTTTTATCATATTCACATATCCATCTAAAAATCAGCTTACAATTTAAATTAAGGATGAACATTTTTGAGAATTACGGAAAAACGATTAAATGATATCATTTTGAAAACTATTATTGAGCCAATCTGTATTTTATTTGTTTTAAATGATTTGCAAAAGAGCAAAGTTTGACTGGTTGAATCTGCTTTTTCCAGGGTTTACACATATGTATTGTGTATGTGTGTTGGTGCTGGCGAATGACGAGGGGTCCCCAATTGAAATGAAATATAAATGAATGAAAAAAAATACAATTTTTTGTTGTTCTCCAGTTTTTTTTAAGAGCGGAAAATAGTATTTATTTAGACATATAAATATGTATATATATACATCTATGTATATATATACATCTATGTATATAGTAGTAATGTCCGTTTTTCTGTCTTGATTTCTGTTATGCACCCCTTGACCGATTTGCCTCAAATTTTGATCATGGGTAACTCGTTAGAACCACGGGAATGTTCTGACATCTTGGTTTGAATTATTTTTTTCTCATGGCAAAGTTTGGTTCACAACATAAGCTAGTTTTTAATAAAAAAGTATTCTGAAAAGAATTAAAAGTAATAATTGTATAGTTTCAATTGTACCTGAATACAAAATATTTGTAGAGAATTTTATGGGCCAGTCTGTAAGTGCAAACTTGTTTTTTAAATCAATTTGTGCATCTACATTAACATTGCCCCCCGCCCCCCTATCCCCTCATAATATAAAAAGATACTATATTTTTTTGCCTCTCCCTGTTAATCCAAAAATGGGGGAATTGATCGCGGTTAAATGATAAAGAAAATATAAAACCCCCCGCAGGGAAAAAGCCTGAATACTTAGCATTTTCCTTGGTAACCCAGAGGGGGGATTTATATAATAACGGCTACTTTTGGAACGTGCCCTATATGAGTAATTATATAGTTTATAAAACATTTTTACTTTTTAAGTAAATCATTTTAGCAATTGAGATGGCGGGGGGGGGGCTATTTGGGCTGAGCCCAAGGGTTTTTTAGGTTCCAACGGCCGTCATGTGCCATGAAAAAAAATCCTGAGTACGCCCTAGATGGCACAATTATTTGTGAACAGGGAGGGAAAGGGGGGGGGATAAAAAATTAAGAATGAAAAAAAATTAAAGAATTTCAAAACTTTGATATTTTTTTTTCTCGCGTTTGTTTCAACTGAAATCTGAATTTTTGCAACAAAAAAAAGGCTTAATTGTCAGGGTCAATTTAAAATTTTTTAAATTCAAGTTTTCATCAGACAATTTAGTATACATGTGACCTATTGTAGGTTGGTGTTATAGGAGTGCACATTTTTTGGCGGGAGATATAAGTCTGAGTGAGTTGGAAATATTTTCTTCAAAAAAATGTAAACTGTAAGCTTGTAACTTCTCAACTTGGGTCAGTTAATTTTAGAGCCTAAAATCGGGGTCAACGTTGTCCGGAGCGCCTAGAAACTCTACCCGACATTTTTGGACGGTTGTAACATTTTTTGACAGCTCTCAGCTGCAAAACAGCTGGTTTTGGCGTTTTGCGGGAAATAAATTGAAAATAAAATCATTTTGAGTAAATAAACTTAAATTTTAAACTTTGTTTTTTTGCTATATATTCTATAATTTAATTTCTAGAAAGATTTCCTAATATAGCTCCTGAATTTTAAGGTTGAGTCTGAGTCTCAAACTGATATAAAATGTTTAATTATTTAAAAAAAAATGTACATCCTGCCGTTGGGCCGTTTCTGTTATAGACATAAAATATTTTTCTAACCCCTATATTTCCCAGATTATCTCCCCCCCTTAAAACTTGAAATAACCCGCCAAAAAGAGTTCGTTAGATATTCTCCTATCTTGCACCCTATGCACACACACAGCAATTTTCTAACCGAAATTTTATATATGGAAAATCATTGAATACACCACTAAACTGAGTGTATACGCTGAAAAGAAAGCAGAATTATTACCCCTCAAGCTGTTTTCAGACCTCAAAAATTTGACCCCGCTTAAAGATGAAAATATTGGTTTGGATTCTGCCAGCCCAGTGTTTCCCGGGGATTTTTGATAAAATCTAAATTTCTTCAATATTTTCAAGATCTCTTTCTACAATCCGAATATTTTCTAACTAATCAACTAATCAAGTTCTAAAAATCTTCTCAGCCCAGAGACAAAACTTGGCCTAATTTGAAAGCTCCAATTCTATGGCGCCGACATAAGACCAAATTAGTTGTGTTAAAAATCTAATTTGACGTTTTTGACGCCACCTTTGAGAATCAATTTGAGCAAATAATGGTCCAATCTTGGATCTTTGAAATCATGAAATGAATAAAAAAATGGAAACCATGGACATTTTAAAATGATAAAGTTGTTAAAAATAATATCAACTATTGTACAGTGAGACCCATTAAATTTAATATGAAAACGACTTCTAGACTCGAATTGTGGTTTTAATAGTTCAATGAACATGAACAACAGCTTTTGTGCAGTGTAAACAGACCCATTTCTCGGAATAAGTTGTTTTTCAAGCTAAGAATATCTTTAAATACTAATTTATTTTTAACATTATATACACAGAAGATGATTAATACAGGATTTAATCTGGTCAGCAGATTTTNTAAAATTGATCGATTAGTCTTCTTTAATAAAATGTCTGCCTCTTCAAATGTTAAATCAGTATTACTTCGATAGACAATATTTTAATTTCTGTTTGTTTAGCTCCTGGACTTGTGTATGCTGGACTTCGGTTCCCTGGACTTCTCATACTCTGTGCTCGCCACCTCGTTCCTTTTCCAGCTTGTTACCCCCTGTATTCGAGCTCTTGAGTCGTACTGTTCCGACCCCTTGAAAGCAGATGAAATTGTTCCGCGCTAAAAAAGTCAGCTGATCCGCTTCCACGGCTCTTCCCCGCGCTCACTAATATTTCCCTCAAAGAACCGGTTTGGTCGTGAGAATTTGTCTAGGGCCGGGCCTGTACTTCCGAACACCCGGTTGGAATTTGACAGCTGGCCCTGTAGCGGGCCGGTACAAACTAGACAGCACGGAACAGATGATCAGAAGAGACGAGGATATCATTCAGAAAACTCTGAACCATGGAGGGAAGCAGACGTGTCTAAGATCTCTACTCCCAACTGTGATCTATTTATATAGATAATAAAGTGAAACTAGACTTGAGTGACTTGATATTAAATATTTATATCACCAACCAGAAATTTATTCAAACAGGTAATTAAATTACTTAATGTCCCACTACGTACTTTGAAACGAATTATTAATCTCGCCTTATTTTTGAGTTATAAGAACCCTACATTTTGTGTTCGCAGTGTTGTATGGATGGTCAATCACACGTAAGTAAAATGTTACAAAAAATCGTTCTCCATGGGAAATTACTCGATTTTAGGTATGGACTAAAACAATTGCTAATAAATTTAACCATTTTTACGATTTTCATAGACTGATCATAAATAAAGTTTTCGTTCTTTTCCTTAATAAAAAGGATATATTCCTATTGAGAACAAATTTTGGACTCCCTGGCCCCCCCCCTCCTATCAATTTTGTACATGGATCTTATAGAAAGTGTCTTAACTTAACCTAACCCGTGGCCGCAGCGCTGGGACCAGAAAGTGTCTTAACCNCTGGGGGGGGGGGCGGTCCAAAAATCGTGCTCTAGGACAGACCCCTGACTAAAAATAAAGTTCTTTTCTTCAAAAAAGAGTTATTTTGGTGGATTATTGTCTGTTCTATATTTGGTTTGAAACTGGTTGGTTGTTGAGTTCTGAGTTAAGATTAGCTCCGAACCTAGAATTCGTTGAACCCTGGTCTAAAGAATGTCAGTTGGTTCAGTTATAATACGGTTCAGGGTTGTTCAAATTCTCTATAATAAATATTATCAGAAAAACATCATATTTAATTTGTACTTAACAGTTTTGATGATATATTTGATAAGTAAATTGGTAATTGGAAGAAGGGGGAAGGGAGGTCTCTAGTATTTCATAGAATTTTCATTAGAGCATGAATCCTGTAGTAGGTCTCGATACAACCCTGAGATATTCAGGGTTAAGGTACTCTGCAGTCTTCATGATTTATTATTATATTTTGATATGTGTGGAATTCTCTCATGGAGCGTTGNACCTTAGATATTAAAAACTATGAATTCTGTTAGATCAAATATTCTGAATTTGAAATATCAAAGGTTGACAGCATCATGTTCCTAAGGTTTGAATATTTGAGTTTGTGGCAGACTCAATTCCTTTATTAATTGACTGTAAGAAAATAGGAAAATAGAAAATAGAATACCTTTATTACATCTTCCATCATGTTATAAGCATCTAATATGTCGAGGTCTCGTTTTTGCAAAAGTTTTAGTTTAACGTATCTTAACATTTTGTATTAAGATTAGAGAGGGGAGGGGGCGTATTATGGATGACCGACCAATTGTCTTGCCATGGAATTTTAAACCTTCTTCATTTCAGTCGAGTACCCCTTGGAACCATTACTTTGGGATCTAGTGAAAACAAGGTTCTGAGCTCCCAGGAGAACCCGGAGAAGATGAAAGATACCCCGTCTAAGGAGAGGAGAAAACAGAGCTGGAAGAAACCTAGGATGAGGGATTCATGGAACAAGTAAGTCTCATTTTTTACTTTAGAATAGGAAGAGGGGATGAAAACTTTACTTTCTAGACATGTATGTCTGAGTTTGTGATAGCGATGGGGGGGGGGGGGAGAGCTCCCCTACATTCAATATTAGCATAAAATATAGGATCCCTGTGATGGGGGAGCGCAAAGCAGATGAATTTGATTTCTAATACAATAGGTTCCCCTTTATATCTCATCTAAACCAAATGTTTTGATTCAAAAGGGTTGATTTTGGAAACCCAATCCCCCCTTGTATAGTTTGACCTGGATTTCTGGAGCTTAAACCCAGATTATGGATTAGCAAGTACATGTGAGTGTCCACAATATAATTCAAGCCGAAGTTTGGGCTTTGGCCTAATTTTCTATTATCTCTAAGTAAGCCTGGAATAAGATAGCGGTGTGGTAGAGAGAGTCCCAGCTAGATAACTGTTTAAAAATTTTCCAGTTTTCGCGCCAATATACATTCCAACGGTCAAGAGCACATTAGCGGAATAAATGAATGTTTTAAAAAACAGTTATTTTAGTCTCAAAGTTCAATGTATCATGGCCGTTAGAGGGGAGTTGGGGGTGTTATGTTTTGGTTGTGAAAGCTTTAGTTTGAAACTTGATATGTTTATTAAGAGAATGACAAGATGGAAAAAAATGCATTTTACTCCCCAAGGACAACAACAGTCGATACACAATATTAATTTTCATTTCTTCTAGGTTTCGTTCTTTTGTGTCTGAACCCATACCCCACAAGGTTCGCGGGGAATCTCCTTTCCCGAACTTCTGTTGGGCGGATAAACAGCTGATGTGGGATCTGATGGCAAAACGTGAAACTGGAACCTACACCCGTATCCCGTCCATTAGTATGCTAGAGAACCATTCTGCTCTTCAACCCAAGATGAGGGCTATTCTTTTAGGTAGGGAACATTCTTATACAATTCACATTCAAGGTTTTGTATTGTTATTTCCGTCCCGGCATTCTTCTTTTAACACAAACCTTTGTTCAAATTCTGCAACGATCTTCTTCAATTGTTTGTTAAGCCGTGAATGTATTTGGTTAAAGGTAGACTTTGTGTGGGGGGGGGGGGGCACGCGTCACATGAATATAGGTTCACAGCTGTTCTTTAAACAAGAATTTTCTCAGTGTGTCAAGTTTAAACTTCTCCTTCCTTATCTTTGAATAGAATGTTTATAACATTTATCTTGAACTCGGAACTAACTTGAATATTGTTTAGATTGGTTGATTGAAGTATGTGAAGTCTACCGTCTACACAGAGAAACCTTCTACCTAGCCGTAGATTTCCTGGATAGATATCTCGGACAGACGGAGAATGTTCCCAAGAACCGTCTTCAGCTTATCGGAGTAACATGTCTTTTCATCGGAGCCAAGTTAGAGGAAATCTATCCTCCCAAACTACAGGAGTTCGCCTATGTCACCGGTATGTTTAATATAATTAAATTATATAGATAAATTATAGATATAGAAACTCCTTTTAACCATTAAATCAGACTTTTTATAACAAAATAAGCTATCTATTTATTTTAAGATGGCGCATGTACCGAAGAAGAGATCCTTGCTATGGAACTAGATATATTGAAGAAGTTGAACTGGTCTTTGTCTCCAATGACCCCGAACGCCTGGGTGCGAACCTTCATGCAGATCCTCCACGGCCCGGCCAAGACTGACTGTATTTCCTTCTCTATCCCTGCATACAATGGTCTACCCTTCTCCAGGATTATGCAGGTATTGATCGATTACTCTTCTTTAATAAAATTGATCGATTACTCTTCTTTAATAAAATTGATCGATTACTCTTCTTTAATAAAATTGATCGATTAGTCTTCTTTAATAAAATTGATCGATTAGTCTTCTTTAATAAAATGTCTGCCTCTTCAAATGTTAAATCAGTATTACTTCGATAGACAATATTTTAATTTCTGTTTGTTTAGCTCCTGGACTTGTGTATGCTGGACTTCGGTTCCCTGGACTTCTCATACTCTGTGCTCGCCACCTCGGCGCTCTATCACATGGAGGGGGAGCGCGTAGCACTCTCCGTGTCTGGATACAGTTGGAACGATATCTGTAGATGTGTGCGTTGGATGAGCGCCTTTGCCTTTGCCATTCGCGAGCGCTCTCCAATTCAGATCAAGAGTTTCCATGGTGTTGCTCCCGAAGACGCCCACCATCTACAGAACCACGTTGTAGATCTTGCACTGCTCGAGCGCGCTACAACGCGCCTTGCTGCACTAGCTGATAATCGACTACGTGAATCCCCTGATCCCGCGGCCCAACCCTTTCTCACGGGACTAGATCAGACTCCACAGGAAGAGGACGGAGATATCATGTATCCTCCGATGGGATCCTTTGTACCCTCAGCAGGAGGACCTTTAGCCCCGCACCCTGCTCTACTCTCTCCACCTATGGACGGAGACGCCTGGTAGCAACTACTAGAACCCTACAGCATTGAACAGCTCATTCAATGCTGTTCTAAGCTGTAGGGAGCAGCTTATCGGAGCTTTTGAAGCTGCTTAACAGTGGTAATAAGCTGCAGGAAGGCATTGAGGAGCACCATTATTCCGCTGAATGTAGCAAGACAATATTGAAGGGTTTCACGCTTCGTGTCATGCTTTGTTTTATATGAAAATTCCAACTGTGACGTTTTGATCTCATTTTATAGAATTCACCCTGAGATTTAGCTTTAATTCAATACGGAGTTGCAATAGCTCTTGCTAGCTTTTAAATTAGCTTTTTCGGCGTTTAAATAGCAAATTTTACAATATTTTAGCTGTTCTTGTGAGCACAGTTTTACTCATCAGACTTATTTAGACTTAATTTTTCAGGAGATTTTATTCTTCGGGCTGTGTTTTTAAAAAATTGAAAATTATTATTTGCGTGAATAATGTATATAATGTATTGTTGTACAAATTGCGGACGGTTTTGGATCGGAGTTTTGTTATTCAACAAGGGACTCCTGGTCCTGATATTTTTGCAGTCTGATAACTGATCCAACCCGTCCCAGTCTCAATCTGTCATATCAGCCTAATTACGCTTAAAAAATTGTTATTATTGTTTGTAGTTTAGGATTTTTTCAATTTTGACCTTTCATTTGAAAACTTTTTTGTAATTTTATATTAAAAACCTTTTTTGGGGACCAAAGGTCTCTCTCATTCCTTCAGAGTTTTCATTCTAAACAATTCTGCAATATTTATCCTTGTCAAATATATGAGGCTCTAATTTGTATATCTAGTAAAGGAGTTCTGCAAAGCATTTTCTACAAAGGCATTACTAAACTTTTATTTTTGGCATTTTCAACAGTTTCCGGTGACGTTTCTCGTCTCTAGTTGATCTCTTGGTTTAAACCTAATCCAGAGCTTGCTCTTTAACTCCTTTCTTAATATTTAGTAATTTATCAAATCATTGTTGTTCTTTAAATTCAATAAAGATTTAAAATATTAAACAATATTATTAGGTCAAAGGAATTGAGTCTTTGCCACAAACTCGGATTTTCTAATCCCTCTTATCTTTGCAACCCAGCTTTATATAATTAAACAGACAAATTCTACCAAATCAAATAATTTTAATTTTGCTGCTGATGGTGTCAACATTTGATATTAAAAGTTGGAGATTAGATTAGTTACTGACATAAGAGACTATTCCTTTATAATTCGGCTTGAAATTCTTGGACTTAACAATAGATTGCAGTACACAAAACCTAGAGAGTAATATAAACAATACAAAAAATATTAAGCCTGAGGAGCAGCTAGACAGCTGACAATTGTGCAGTACACTTAAAACAAATTTGATTTGTTCCAAGGAATATGAATTAGATATTGCTAAGTACGGCGATGTATGATAATATTGAATTTTATCTTAGATAAGCTCAAGGTAATAATGAAATGAAAGTTAATTGCGGTCGCGTATACTATGCGTACATATTGAAACCAGTTCTCTCTGGGCGGAATTTGTAAACAAGAATAGATGCATCAGTGTTCGTTTAGTATCCGAGGAGGATAAAAGCATTTAATTTTGATAATTTTGAAAATTCACATAGTTTCCTATGACCAGAATATTTCATAGATTATTTTTGTGAAAATTGATTCCATGTCAGGCTGTGACATCCGTCTTGTGTTTACTTTTCCGTCCAAATACAGTACACTGCAGTACAAAAAATGCGTACACCTTTGAAATAACTTTTCTTGCATTAGTACCTTGGATGAGCTGAACAAGATTTAATTCAGAAAGCTAAAACAGAAATTTAATTATTCTTATATATCATTTTCTGGTGTGGTTTCGCTTTAAAAATGACCTGCTTGAAAATTGCAAGAATTTATTACTTTTGTTACTAAGTTAAAGGCTTAAAGACAAGCGCGTACACAGGATTTTAGCCAAGGGGGGCAAGATTTTTGCCCCCCCCCCTGTCTGCTCTCCGTCATAGTACATCTTGTGTAATGAAGTATTCTCTTTAGAAGGCTAAAACTTCTCTTTCCTTCATTCTCATTGCCCATTAAAAGCATTTAATTGTTNCACAAACTCTAATTTTCTAATCACTATATCTTTGGAACCAAATGTTGTAGACCTTAGATATTAAAAACTATGAATTCTGTTAGATCAAATATTCTGAATTTGAAATATCAAAGGTTGACAGCATCATGTTCCTAAGGTTTGAATATTTGAGTTTGTGGCAGACTCAATTCCTTTATTAATTGACTGTAAGAAAATAGGAAAATAGAAAATAGAATACCTTTATTACATCTTCCATCATGTTATAAGCATCTAATATGTCGAGGTCTCGTTTTTGCAAAAGTTTTAGTTTAACGTATCTTAACATTTTGTATTAACAGTGAATTTAGACAAATCCTTAGTTTTTGTCATTGTTAGGTGTTACTTTTTAAATTTGTTTCCTTTTAATTTTGTATTTTGTATTGCCCAGGGGGGGGCAAGAGGACTACTGCCCCCCCCTGGGTACGCCACTGCTTAACGATAAAGCCTGATGTTTGAGTAATCGTTTCGACTGATTGATATTTTTTGGCCTTTCTGAGAAGTTCAATTAGTTTCTTAATTTTGCAGCTAGGATTACATCTTAACAAATATGGGTGTTGTTTAATAAAAAGCAATTATGATATCATTATCAGATTTACAATTGATATTCAAGATACATAACAGACACCTGGACATATTTTACCAACGGTTGCAGTATTAAATTATACCTTCATGGTTCTTACTCACGAATCAAACAATGATTAACAAATATTCTTATATATACATAAACAAAGATCTTGCAGTGCACAACTGCTGAATGTTCATAAATGTTTTTTTTTTATTAAATCAAGACCTGATTCATCAACTGTATTATAAACAAATAAACAAAATCAAAAAATACAAATACATGGGTTATTACAAAGGATAGCTGTTTTTGATGACCGGGAACTCTTCAGATATGACATTCTGAAGGTTGAATTCGGATTGAAAGTGGTTTACGTTCGAATAAATTGTTGAAAAAATAAACAAGTATTACAGCTGCAAGAATATGTAAATAATGTTATAAACTAATTTCAACGAGGATCTTTTCAGTTCTATTTTTCTAAGGAAACGCTGCAAACATTGTCAAAACGGCGGAGATTTCTAGATAACGGCATATCTCTGATGGCGGAGCGCAGCACATATAGAGAGAACGGCGGAGATCTGGAGAACAGGAATTATTGGAGAAGTGTAGTGTAGATGTGAAGGATGGGTTTGAGGTTTAGAAAATGAAGAACAGGAATAGCTGGAGAAGCGTATAGTGTTGATGTAGAGGAGGGGTTGGAGATCTAGAAAATGGAGAACTATTGCGTATAGTGGAACTGTAAAGGATGGGTTGGAGATGTAGAAAATGGAGAACTCTAGAGTAAAATGGAGGTGTGGAAGATGGGTTGGAAGTTAAGAAAATGGAGAACTATTGAGAATAATGGAGCTGAAAAGGATGGGTTGGAGATGTAGACAATGGAGAACTCCAGAGTATAGTGGAGTTGTGGAAGATAGGTTGGAGATGTAGAAGCTTGAGAGCTCTTGAGTATAGTGGAGCTGTGAAGGATGGGTTGGAAGTTGAGAAAATGGAGAACTCTTGAGTATAGTGGAGCGGTGGAGGATGGGTTAAAGATGTAGAAAATGGAGAAGTATTGAGAATAGCGGAGCTATAAAGGATGGGTTGGAGATGTAGATAGAGTAAAGTGGAGCTGTGGAGGATGGAATGCAGGACGGGAGATCTAAAGGACGGTCATGCTGTACAGGACTGGAGATATAGCACGGTGGAGCTCTGCAGGACGGGAGATCTAAAAGACGGTCGAGCTCTGCAGGACTGGAGATATAGCACGGTGGAGCTCTGCAGGACGGTCGAGCTCTACAGGACTGGAGATACAGCACGGTGGAGCTCTGCAGGAATGGAGATATAGCACGGTGAAGCTCTACAGGACTGGAGATATAGCACGGTGGAGCTCTACAGGACTGGAGATATAGCACGATGGAGCTCTGCAGGACGGCCGAACTCTACAGGACGGAATATATAGAGGCCGGTGTAGCTTTACAGGACTGGATATATACAGCACGGCGGAGCTCTGTAGGACTGTAGAGGACGTTGGAGCTCTGCAGGACGGGAGATATAGAGGACATTGGAGCTCTATAGGGCAGGAGATTTAGAGGACGGCCGGTTGGAGCTTTACAGGGCAGGAGATTTAGAGGACGGCCGGTTGGAGCTTGACAGGGCGGATTTAGAGGACGGCCGGTTGAGCACTACAGGACGGGAGATTTAGAGTACGGCGGAGCTGAATTGACGAGAGCTCTAGACCCTCACAATGACCTTCCCCTGTGAGACCCCGTCCAACTGGTCGATGAAGGAGGAGGGAAGGGCTTCAAACCCTTCAACTACATGCTCGTAACCCTGTAAAATAATTTTATAAACTTTTTTGTCGAATGTTAAATTGTTTTATTACCTTTATTTTTTCTTCTTTAAATAGTTGAAGGAGAGCTTGACGTGCACTATCCCATAAATGGTAATATCTAAACAGAATAGTTGGAGGAGAGCTTGACGTGCATTATCCCATAAATGGTAATATCTAAACAGAATAGTTGGAGGAGAGCTTGACGTGCACTATCCCATAAATGGTAATATCTAAACAGAATAGTTGGAGGAGAGCTTGACGTCCACTATCCCATAAATGGTAATATCTGAACAAAATAACTTAGTTTAGTTACAGACCTGCAAACAATGAGACTTTAATGATGACCTGAAACTCTTGATTTTGTTCTTAAGTTTATGAATGGTTTGTGAACAGGGGCGGATACAGGATTTAAGTGAGGGGGGGGGGCAAGATTTTTAGGAACAAATTTTTTTTTGACTTAAAAGACTCAAAAAGAGTCAAAATTAATGACTAAAGACTAAAAAACTAGATTTTTAACTTTAAGGAACAAAATTAACGTCCTCCCCTTATATTTGTTCAATTCCGCGGGGTTTCGGTATACTCAGAAGACAGGGATAAATATATTTTGAATCTTTTCAATTTATGATTTAATTTAGATTTAAAAATTGTAACATAAAAATATATTTTTTACCAATCTTTTTGGATGAGAAGGATTGTTAAAATAAGAGACATTGGTTTGATAAACCAAAACAAACTGATCTTGCCAACCAACCCAAGCTGATCTTGTCAACCAGATCAAACTGATCTTGCCAACTGAACCACACCGATCTTGCCAACCAACCTAACTGATCTTGTTAACCGAACCAACCCGATCTTGTTAACTAAACCAAATTGATCAAACCAATCAAAGCTGATCTTGTCAACCAAACCTAACTGATCTTGCCAATCAAGCCAAACTGGTCTTGTCAACCAAACCAATCTAATCTTTTCAACCAATCCAATCTGATCTTGTTAAACAAACAAACCTAATCTTGTCAAACAAACAAACCTGATCTTGTCAAACAAACAAACCTAATTTTGTCAACTAAACCAAGCTAATATTGTCAACCAACCAAACTGATGATCTAAACCAAACCAAACTGATCTTGTCAATCAAACCAAACTGATCTTGTCAACCAAACCAAAATAATCCTTCGGCTAACCTAAAACCTCTCAAACTTATCTTGCCAACCAAACCAAATCTAATCCCCTTGATCAACCAAAACTAAAAAAGACAAATTCTGATTAAATCCTAATATCTCTCTACAATAATACTAGGCTTTTTAGGGCGCTTCGCGTCCATCTTCTTTTTCAATTGTGAACATTTTCTCATTCTAACATTGAAAAACAAAGAAAATTTTTTTTTTGGCCCGATCGGTTCACCCGTTTTGAAGTTTATTGGATACAAACGGACAGACAACCAAGCCAAATTAATATACAGACGACACATATTTAAAAATTAGTTTTTTTACCACATTTCTTCCAATTAGAATTCTACCCAATACTTATCATGGTTTTTTCTTCTTTTACTTATTTTTCTTCTCCCATTTCCTTCTATGACGTGTTCTCGTTTATTCTTTTCCTACTTTTCCCATCTTACATCATTTTATTTTTTATTTCTCACACGATTTCCCTCTCTTCTCTCTTTCTTATTCTTTTCACCTTAACTTTGATAGTTTTATATCTATCTCTTTACCGTTCAAAAGTTACATTTTCCCCAGTTATCATGCTTTAGCGATTTTCCTCCCTTTCCTGACTTTCCATTATTTGTCTCCCTATTCCCTTCACATCTCCCTATTGTTAAACTATCCGTGTCTGCCCCTCAACATATGCAGAGCTCTCTATTGATCTCAACTCCCGGAGCTAAAACTCAGATCTGAACCTGACAAATAATTATTTGAGGTTAAACCGGGCAGGTGTTACCATCCGACCATATGTGCAGGGGGGATCTCCTCCCCTTTACAACCATACAGGTCGAAATCCCCCTAGGTTGGAGAAATAATCCCCGGGGGGAAGCCAAGCACAGGCTTTGACCACATATGGTGTTGTTTGCCACATCTGATTTAATTGATTGATTGCATCTCATCCAACCACATCTTTAATTTATCAATATTAATCAGCTGTAAAAGAATAAGTTCTTGTATGAATCTTCAATCTATAATTTGTATACAGTGGGACTAGGTATTAAACCTAGAGAAATGGAAGATAGAATTTAGTTCAGCTTATGTGTATTTGATGTTGTTAATGTTAAATCATATCCTTCTTACCTGTACACGTTGACTCCAGTAATAGATATCTCCTAATATCAAAAATACAAGGTTATATAAAGAAAACTAATAGATATCCTCTGATATCAAGAATACAAGGTTATATAAAGAAAACTAATAGACATCTTCTAATATCAAGAATACAAGGTTATATAAAGAAAACTAATAGACATCTTCTAATATCAAGAATACATGGTTATATAAAGAAAACTAATAGATATCTTCTAATATCAAGAATACAAGGTTATATAAAGAAAACTAATAGACATCTTCTAATATCAAAAAAAAAAAAAAAAAAAAAAAACATTTACATATGACACAAATATGAGAACATTATAGCCATAGATTAATTAACAATAACAAAAAGAACACTAGATGTCGTCTTTTCAAGATTTTTCATTCGCAATAACCCTGAGGCAGAAGTCCAAAGGAGTTAAGCGTATGCAGCGTAGAACAGCCTCTCTCTCTAAGGATCCAGGAGAAAAAGGAGAAACCAGGAGATCCCGGAGAAACAGGGGATCCAGAAGAATCAAAATAAACTAGGAGAAACCAGGAGAAACCAGGAGAAACCAGGAGAAACCAGGAGAAACCAGGAGGAACCAGGATAAACCATAAGAAAATAAGAGAACCCAGGAGAAACCAGAAGAAACCAGAAGAAACCAGGAGATACATGAGTTCCATGAGAACTATGAGAAGCCATTAGAAGCCATGAGATCTATAAGAAACCATGAGAAACCAGGAGGAACCAGGAGGAACCATGAGAAACCATGAGAAACCATGAGAAACCATGAGAAACCAGGAGACCCATGAGAAGCCAGGAGATCCATGAGATTCATGAGAACCATGAGAACTATGAGAACTATGAGAACCATGAGATCCTTGAGATTCATGAGAACCATGAGATCCGTGAGATCTATGAAATCCAGGAGATCCATGAGATCCATGAGAACCATGAGATTCAAGAGAACTATGAGATCCTTGAGATTCATGAGAACCATGAGAACCATGAGATCCGTGAGATCTATGAAATCCATGAGATCCATGAAATCCATGAGATCCATGAGAACTATGAGATCCATGAGAACTATGAGATCCATGGGATTCATGAGAAACCAGGAGATAAATAGATATTAGAGGATGATGTGATAAAAGCCTGTCATGTTTCCCACATAATATTTTAACCCTGTT
Organism: Eurytemora carolleeae; assembly: GCF_000591075.1. NCBI lineage: Eukaryota > Metazoa > Arthropoda > Copepoda > Calanoida > Temoridae > Eurytemora > Eurytemora carolleeae. The sequence continues at coordinate 201,297 of NW_019396340.1, read as the reverse complement.
GCGTATGTACTCTATATATCCTGAGAATATGTGTTTTCTCCAATGTCGGGTTCTTTGCTGGACATTCAAGGATGAATAATCTAGTATTGGAGACAATTGAAAACCATTCAAAAATAAGAAACTATCGGATAAATCTGCATGGGGGCTCATGGATTAAAAGGATGGGAGAGCTTGTTTGGAAAAAGCTTAAAGATTAAAGTGCTGGATGACAGTTGGAAGGATTTTGAGACCGGTAAAGGGGGGGTGTATTACAAGAAAAAAATGAAAGTCAATATTTTATCGGTAAACTTCTAGTAGCAGAGAAGTTTATAAAGAAAATAACTAGGGAAGTTAATCTTGTATTTTTGTATTTCCTTGAGAGTTATTGCCAGGTCCAGCATTGATAGTTTTGAAGGAGAAGTTAGGTTTCCATAGCTAGCTAGGTTTCCAACAAGTATTATCTAAATATAGGTTTCCAAAACTAGCTAGGTTTCCAACTAGTATTATCTAAATATAGGTTTCCATAACTAGCTAGGTTTCCAACTAGTATTATCTAAATATAGGTTTCCATAACTAGCTAGATTTCCAACAAGTATTATATAATTATAGGTTTCCATAGCTAGCTAGGTTTCCAACTAGTGTTATCTAAATATTAGTTTCAATAGCTACCTAGGTTTCCAACTAGTATTATCTAAATATAGGTTTCCATAACTAGCTAGGTTTCCAACTAGTATTATCTAAATATAGGTTTCCATAGCTAGCCAGGTTTCCAACCTTATCTTATCTAAATATAGGTTTCCAGAGCTAGCTAGGTTTCCAACTTATCTTAACTAAATATAGGTTTCAATAGCTATACTTCCAACTAAGTATAGGTTTCCAACTAGTATTATCTAAATATAGGTTTCCATAACTAGCTAGGTTTCCAACTAGTATTATCTAAATATAGGTTTCCAAAGCTAGCTAGGTTTCCAACTTATCTTATCTAAATGTAGGTTTCCATAACTAGCTAGGTTTCCATAACTAGCTAAGTTTCCAAAGCCAGCTAGGTTTCCAACTAATACCATATATATTATATAAGTTCCATGAGCTTCAAGTAAATATCGTCTTACCCTTCCAAAGATTGCCATGTTATTTATGATATTTGTGGATAAACTGCCCCCTACAGCATCCCAGAATATATCAACCTAATCAACACAAATCTATTAAATTAAAATACACTTATTTAGAACTCGCTGAAGGGCCCGGCGTTGCCAGTGGATTTTTTTAAAAATAATTTTTTTTTTTAAATAATGATGTTTAGAAAAAAAAATTCAATTAATTAATGTCAAAAAAATCAGCCCAATCAGTCCAGCCGTTTGGCCGGCTATACGCAACATGAAAATTCTATATTTTTTAGCATATAACACCCCCCGACCACCCATGAGTGTCCACAAAAATTTCAGCCCAATCGGTCCAGTACGTATTTTGGCCGGCTATAGGCAACATATATACGAATGTTTTATTATATAGATTGTACACAGGCTTTTTTATAGCAGTTTTTTCATATCCAACTAGGGAAATACAATTTGGAAAACTCTCCGATAAAACTTCCTAAGAAATTAAATAGAATACTTAAAACACTCTTGGATACAATACAAACCAAAAGCATTCATCAAAGAGATCCCTAAAATATGTTCTAATGAAACAATCGATCCCCTGCAGTACCCTAGAAACCCCTGAAATACCCCTCCCTGAAGGTCCTTCAACCCCTGAAATATCACTGAAGGTCCCTTAGAACCCCTGAAATACTCTTGAAGCTCCCATAAAACCTGAAATACCTCTGGAGCTCCTAAGATACCACTCAAAGTCCGCTGGAACCCCTGAAAGTCCCCTAGAACTTCTTGAATTCCCCTAAAGCAGTGAAAGTCCCCGAGTACCCCTCAAATACCCTGAAGGTCCCCTGGAAGCACTGAAATACCCCTAAAAGTCGCCTAGAACCCGTGAAAGTCCCCTAGACCCCTGAAAGTCCCCTAGAACCCCTTAAATACCCCTGGAGTTCCCCTAGAACCCCTAAAATACCCCTGAAGGTCCCAAGGGATATTAAAGTGTTCACACACACATGCTCTGAATCCTCTCAATCGATAGAAGGAGCAGATAGAAGGGTATAGGAACACCGGGCCCTTCTACCCAGGGGAGGGGGGGGGGGGGGCTCTACCCCTGGGTTGGGAGAGAGGGGGAACAGAACCTATAGGAAGAGATTACACGTAAAGGAGCTGGACTAGGGGACATAAGGGCCGGAGGAGGAAGAAAAGGGAAACGAGGGAAGGGTTTGACACCTTTAGAGACTAAAAGGATAGAGGGTGATGAAAACAGGAGACGGAAAAAAGTTATTATAAACGGTTACACAATTACTCAAAAGGAATTAAAAAGAAGCTAAATAATAATAATAAATAATAAATATACATAATGCATACATATGTATATAACTGCAGATTAAAGAATGAAGAATAAGATGTATTGTTATGAACAATAAATCCTGACAAACAAGAATCTTTTCAAAGATTTTAATTCAAATCAAAACCTTCTCGTATTTTGGCGGGAAGAACTAAACTGTCCTGGAGGGTCCATCAATTCATGAATTGCAAGTAAAACCTTTAAATATAGGAATATATTACAAATGGAGAAAAGCACAGGGGATAGGTACGAAAGGGAGGAAGAAAAGAAAGAAGAAAGTTAAAAAAATCAAAGAAAAAAGAAAGAAAGAAAGAAAGAAAGAAAGAATGAATGAAAGAAAGAAAAAAAGTAAAAATAAAGAGAAAAAATTAAAGAAAGAAATAAAGAAAGAAAGAGATACAGAGAAAAAAGGAAGAAAGAAAGAAAGAAAGAAAGAAAGAAAGAAAGAAAGAAAAAAGAAAAAATAAAGAAGAAAAATGAAAGAAAGAAAGTTAGAAGAAAGGTTAAAATTAAAGGAAACTTCAAAGAATGAAAGAAGGTAGAAGATTACGAACTGAAAAAAAAGCAAGAAAAGAGAAAAAGAATTGACACCGAATGTGAAGAGGAAAGAAAGATTTAAGAAAAAATTAAGTAGAATAAAGAAAGAAAGAATAAATTAAAGAAGTTTAAATAAGGGACAGAAAGACGAAGAAGGGAAAGAAAATATTTTATGTTTACACAGAGGAACAAATAGAATTTGTTTATTCCAAGAAATAAGTACAAACTATTTACGCACTGGAAAAGTATTAATACGCATTTATGATTGGAATTACACGCAATTAGACGTTAATCCATCCTTACCCCTTCGGGAGCTGCGATTTTCAATGTTTGAGCGACATCTTGGGTTTTATAATTGAAGGCCCAGTCAAACCCAAGCTCAGTTTTTATCCAAGAGGCCTGAAATAATAAATATTATTATGAATAAGGAATTTAGTCTATGCAACAAACTCTGATTTTCTAATCCCTATATCTTTAGATTCCAATGTCGTAGACCTTAGATATTTCAAACTATGAGTTTTGTTAGATCAAATAATATAAGTTTGAAATATCAAAGATTTACGACATTGGGTTCCAAAGATATAGGGATTATAAAATCAGAGTTTGTGGCAAAGAATCAACTCCTTTGTTCATAAAATTAAACCTATACAGAAACAAATAAGATTTTACAAAGCTGTACATCGAGTGTATATACTTTATATCTTTATATAATTAGGTGAATATTTGTAAATTATCTTTTACCTACCATGAGCAAATGTTTAGATATTGATACATACAATCTTTTAAAACTTATTAACGAAATTAAATTTTTTTATTAAACGAGCTTTTCACCCCGCCCCGAAACGGTACGTTATATAAAATTTATTTTTGTTGCAATTGAAAATGTGCATAAACATTGGTATAGATATAATGTTGTAAACGAATACGTATTAACCTTGTTTTAATTTATGCAATTTTTATGTACCCGTTTTCTGGAACTGTTTAATTTACCCGTATTTACGAACCCGTGTTATGTCCATGTTTTATGTACCTGTTTTATGTACCCGTTTTCTGTAACTGTTAAATTTACCCGTATTTACGGACCCGTGTTATGTCCATGTTTTATGTACCTGTTTTATGTACCTGTTTTATTTTACCTGTTTTATTTACCTGTTTTACGGACCCGTGTTATGTCCATGTTTTATGTACCTGTTTTATGTACCTGTTTTATTTTACCTGTTTTATTTACCTGTTCATTTACCTGTTTTATTTACCTGTTTTATTTACCTGTTTTATTTACCCGTTTTATTTACCTGTTTTATTTATCTGTTTTATTTACCCGTTTTATTTACCTGTTTTATTTACCTGTTTTATTTACCTGTTTTATTTATCTGTTTTATTAACCTGTTTTATTTACCTGTTTTATTTACCCATTTTATTTACCTGTTTTATTTACCTGTTTTATTTATCTGTTTTATTTACCCGTTTTATTTACCTGTTTTATTTACCTGTTTTATTTACCTGTTTTATTTATCTGTTTTTTTATCCGTTTTATTTACCCGTTTTATTTACCTGTTTTATTTATCTGTTTTATTTACCTGTTTTATTTACCTGTTTTATTTATTTGTTTTAATTATCCGTTTTATTTACCCGTTTTATTTACCTGTTTTATTTATCTGTTTTATTTTATTTACCCGTCTTATTTACCTGTTTTATTTATCTGTTTTATTTTTCCGTTTTATTTACCCGTTTTATTTACCTGTTTAATTTATCCGTTTAATGTACCAGTTTTATGTACTTATTCTTTAGAAAAGATACCTTCTCACTGCTCCCTGTGTATCCAATAACTCTTAAACCTATCTCCCTGAAAATAAAGATTTACTAAAAGGTTTTAAAAATTCATTTTAGAATCGCATTTGTCTGACCAAGTATGAGATATCCTTGTTATTGTTTCTTTGAACTATTTATTTTTGATTGCGGTTCCTCTTCGAAGTGACTCTTGTGCATTTCATGCGAGAAATTGTTAGAATTAAACACTTCTCGAATCAAGAAAACGACGATATCTTTCACGTTTTTTATCAGACTAAGGTTTCAAGAATATCGTTGTAAATCAGGCATTGCCATCATTGAATGTAGGGTAACTTTAAACTTCAATCTTAAATGGGATTGAAATCAAAAATTGAGAAAGTCTGTAAATTATAACAATTCAAAAAAGTTTTAAAATGTTTCTTTTTGTTTATGTTTTCTATTTGTTTAATTAAATATGTTATAGTTGAATCAAGATAGCTTATCATATTTAGCTATATCAGAACACAACCACTCCCCCATCTCTCATGTGAATCTACAAATTTACCCCCCCCCCCCCCTATAGAACCACCGCCCACCCAGCTGCCTGGAACCAGGACATTAGTTTAGTTTAATTGACGTATTTCATGAGATGAAACTAATACATCGTGTTTAGATCTAATTCATTGTTGGAAACTTTTTCCTATAAGATATAGACAAGATAGAACTATAGAAAAGGGAGGAGAGCCTTCATTTCAATCCATGTTTTAATCAGTCATTTTTTTAAATCATAGACATTCAGCTATCCCTTTACATACCGTACCAAGGTATAATGCAAGGAAAGTTATTTCAGAGGTGTACGCATCTTTTGTTCTGCAGTGCACTGTCTCTGGGCGTTAATGTAAACACAAGACGGATGTCACTACCTGACATGGGATCCATCTTTCACATAAAAAAATCAATGAAATATTCTGGCCAAAGGAAACTATTATGTGAATTATCAAAATTATCAAAATTTAATGCTTTTATTCTCCACGGATACTTGACAAACACTGATACATATATTCTCATTTACAAATTCCGCCCAGAGAGAACTGCTTTCAATATGTACGCAGAGTATACGCAACTGCAATAATTTTTCCTTGCATTATAACCTTGTACCGTATTATCTTTGGTCTAATTCCTACTTAGCTATCTGTCCTACAAGATGACCCATCTAGCTAACTGTACTTACTTAGCTATCTGTCCTACAAGATGACCCGTCTACCTAGCTGTACTTACTTAGCTATCTGCCCAACAAGATACCCATCAAACTAACTGTACTTACTTAGCTATCTGTCCTACAAGATGACCCATCTAACTAATTGTACTTACTTAGCTATCTGCCCAACAAAATGACCCATCTAACTAACTGTACTTACTTAGCTATCTGCCCTACAAGATGACCCATCTAGCTAACTGTACTTATTTAGCTATCTGTCCTACAAGATGACCCATCTAACTAACTGTACTTACTTAGCTATCTGTCCTACAAGATGACCCATCTAACTAACTGTACTTACTTATCTATCTGTCCTACAAGATGACCCATCTAGCTAACTGTACTTACTTAGCTATCTGTCCTACAAGATGACCCATCTAACTAACTGTACTTACTTAGCTATCTGTCCTACAAGATGACCCATCTTACTACCTGTACTTACTTAGCTATCTGTCCTACAAGATGACCCATCTAACTAACTGTATAACTTACTTAGCTATCTGTCCTACAAGATGACCCATCTTACTATCTGTACTTACTTAGCTATCTGTCCTACAAGATGACCCATCTAGCTAACTGTAATTACTTAGCTATCTGTCCTACAAGATGACCCATCTAACTAACTGTACTTACTTAGCTATCTGCCCAACAAGATGACCCATCTAACTAACTGTGCTTACTTAGCTATCTGTCCTACAAGATAACCCATCTAACTAACTGTACTTACTTAGCTATCTGCCCAACAAGATGACCCATCTGTCCTGCTGCACTGCTGATGACAATAGTTTCTCCAGGTCTAGCTTTGCACACCTCTGTTAAGCCAATATATGCTGTTAATCCGGGTACCCCTAAACATGCAGGGATTTCAGTCAAACATTCAAGCTTAAACGAATTCAAATCAATCAACTATAAAAGTATTTATATAATTAATCTATCTAAACTATCCAACTATCCAAATATCCAACTATCCAACTATCCAACTATCCAACTATCCAACTATCCAACTATCCAACTATCCAACTATCCAACTATCCATCTATCCAACTATCCAACTATCCAACTATCCAACTATCCAACTATCCAACTATCCAACTATCCAACTATCCAACTATCCAACTATCCAACTATCCAACTATCCAACTATCCAACATTCCAACTATCCAACTATCTATCTACTATGCCGGCTGCCTGTACTAACCCTAATTACAAGGTATAGTTCGACCAGTTTATACTAAATATCATATTAGTTTAACCACGGTTAAATATTCTAGAAAATAAAATAAAACTTGGAAACCAAGTTTACAGTACATTTAGAAACTAATCTGAACATAAAACAATTTAAAAATAAATTTAAAACAAACTATAACTATACTATTGTACAATTTAGTGTTGTAGTACAGGGTTACCCTCTATAAATGAGTTTTGAAAGACCACCTAAAACTCCCTAATTACGAAAAGCTAAAGGTTAAATAAATGTTGAATATAGTCTTGTAATAGTTTGATTTGTCAAAGGATTTTAAATATGAGTTCATATGGAACCACATATATACAGAAAAACATTGAATGAATATCGTACAGTCGTCTCTGATTATCTTATCCTTTGTGGGTAACCTTGTATCACTGTATGTTACCTAAAAGACCCAATGCCGCTGATTTGGGCATTGACGCATTTTCTAGTTGTCTTGGTAATGTTTCAACCAAAGGAACCTCGTGTCCGCCCAGTACCTGATCAAAATTTTAATATTTTGGCATTTTGAACAAACATTTCAAAAATATTGGGATATTTAGACATTGTTGTTATACATGTCCTACATACATTCGGAGGTACAATAAACCAAACTATGACATTTTTTTAAGAAACTAGTGTATAGTATACTATAGAGTTCAGTATGTACTACATGTACCTGTGTAAGAGTAGGATCTACTGTACTGTACCTAGTGTAGAGTACAGTATGTACTACATGTACCTGTTTAAGAGTAGGATCTACTGTACTGTAACTAGTATAGAGTGCAGTATGTACTACATGTACATGTGTAAGAGTAGGATCTACTGTACTGTACCTAGTGTAGAGTACAGTATGTACTACATGTACCTGTGTAAAGGATCTACTGTACTGTAACTAGTATAGAGTACAGTATGTACTTCATGTACCTGTGTAAGAGTAGGATCTACTGTACTGTATCTAGTGTAGAGTACAGTATATACTACATGTACCTGTGTAAGAGTAGGATCTACTGTACTGTAAGTAGTATAGAGTACAGAATGTCCTACATGTACCTGCTTAAGAGTAAGATCTACTGTACTTTTACTGGTACATAGTACAATATGTACTATAAGTGCCTGTGTAAGAGTAAGATCTACTGTACTTTAAGTAGCATAGAGTACAGTATGTACTACATGTTCCTGTGTAGGAGTAGGATGTAATGTACTGTAACTAGTATAAATTCAGTATGTTCTACATGCACCTGTGAATAGGATCTACTGTACTGTACCTAGTGTCGAGTACAGTATGCACTACATGTACCTGTGTAAGAGTAGGATCTACTGTACTATAACTAGTAAAGAATACAGTATGTACTCTATGTACCTGTGTAAGAGTAGGGTCTACAGTACTGTAACTAGTATAGAGTACAGTATGTACTACATGTAACTGTGTAAGAGTAGTATCTACTGTACTGTAACTAGTATAGAGTACAGTATGTACTACATGTACCTGTATAAGAGTAGGATCTACTGAACTGTACCTAGTGAAGAGTACAGTATGTATACATGTACCTGTGTACGAGTAGAATCTACTGTACTGTAACTAGTATGGAGTAACTGTGTACGAGTAGAATTTACTGTACTGTAACTAGTATAGAGTAACTGTGTAAGAGTAGAATCTACTGTACTGTAACTAGTATAGAGTACAGTATGTACTACATGTACCTGTGTACGAGTAGAATCTACTGTACTGTACCTAGTGTAGAGTACAGTATGTACTACATGTACCTGTGTAAGAGTAGGATCTACTGTACTGTAACTAGTATAGAGTACAGTATGTACTTCATGTACCTGTGTAAGAGTAGGATCTACTGTACTGTAACTAGACCAACCCATGGAACCAATCAGTAGTTTTCCCTACAAGCAAAAATGTTGGTAAAAATTACCCTTTTTTGAATATTTTCTATTTAAAACTTATTTTTTTGTTACTTTTTCTTTTTCTTTTAATCATAATAATCTATTAATTCTTCTTATTTACAAATTGGGTATTTTTTATATTCATATTTTTTACAAATTATAATTTTTAAGTGACAGCAACATAATACATGTTTATAATGCAGATAAATATTATTTCGAATATTCTTCTTTTCTGTCTACCCTTGGAACCCTTGTTCACTTTATTTAACTGTGTTGTCTGTGTTATTTGCATACCCCCCCCCCCCTCCCCTGAAAGGGTAATATGCAATTCTTAACATTTAGATGATAAAGCAATTTGTATTTCTTTATTTTTTGCTGTGTACACTGTACACTGTACAGCATGAATTTGAGTAGCACGCCCCTCCACAAGATTATACAAACTCAGCATGAAGCTGACTTTGTCAACTTTTCTACAGGTTTATACTCCGGATATAAATTAGTAGAACTTGGATTTTTTCTTAAATTCTGAATCTGCTGCATTATTCATGTATCCTGCAGTAATTTTGAAAAAGATCTCCATAGCCTAATACTGCTTTCAGGTAGGTTCAAGGAGATCTAGAAGCACCCCCTAGGACAAGTACCCCCATGTCAAAATGCTGATCTCTCTCAGAAAGTTTTGATTAAGATTCAAAAGTAAAGTGGTTTCTGAGTTCAACTATGAAGTAGGATAATGTTGGAGGTATGGGAAGTAGAGGGGTATCGAGAGATCATCTCGCAGAAAATCTCTGTTTTTCCTCTTGTTTTATACATCTTTCCGATGTGTATGCGGAATTAGGATAAATTATCCCATTATTACCCATTAGATCTGCACCGCAAATACACCTGGGGAATGAGAGTTGTCCCTTTCTCCGTAGTGTGGACAGAGATTTTCCACGAGGGCTCCTGCTGCTGAGTAAGTTAGGTAAAAAGTTGGATTGATGTATAATGTACTGCTAGAATACTCCATAACTCTTTTAATTATTCAATTCGTCCTCTATTCGATTATTACTCTCCTGTTTATGTATGTAAGTATTCTAACATTTCAGGATTCAGCTTTCCCAGCGCCTAGGCTTCAATAACAAGGAAAGCTCGGGAGAGAGGGCTTACACAAACCATAATCTAGGATCAACTGTCTAACTAATATTTCTTCATATATTCCTTTTTCTTATGAAATATTCTACGCCATTCTTTTTTAATATTTAAAAACTTATTTTCAATTTATTGATTTTACCTTAGGATAATCAGGATTCTTAGATTCCACAACTCTTGCAATCTATAAAAACAGAAAATTTCATGATATTGGGTTTTAATGTGTTATTTACAAATAGATATATTATGTTGTATTTACAAATACATTTATCTAAATTATGCTTTTCTGCTATATTTCTAGTATGAGTGGGATGAGGAAGATAAGTAGGACGAGAGGATGAGTAGGATGAGTAGGATAGGTAGGATGAGTGGGATGAATAGGATTAGTAGGATGAGTAGAATAAATAGGATAAGAAGGATAAATAAGGATAAGTAGAATGAGTAGGATGAACAGGATGAGTAGGATGAGAAGGATGAGTAGGATGAGTAGGATGAGTAGGATGAGTAGGATGAGTAGGATGAGTAGGATGATTAGGATGAATAGGATAAGTATTGAGTAGGATGAGTATTGAGCAGGATGAGTATTGAGTAGGATGAGTATTGAGTAGGATGAGTATTGAGTAGGATGAGTAGGATAACAATTTAAATTTTACTCTTTCTGTGGCTGAAATTTTATTTCTCAATTTGGTTTTAGGAAAGCCAAAACTTTGCAAAGAAAAACCTGTAATTGCCCTTTTAGCCCCCGCTATGGGTTGCTTGTGGGTAGTCTTAAGAAATTTAATGAATTTGAGAGAATTTGAAAACATTTCAAAAATACACAATTTCACGAAATAATTATAACAATTTAAAAGTTAAATATTTTTAACCCAAAGAATGACTGTTAAAATGAAGTATTGCAGGGGGTAGGTGTCCTAAAAATGTTGGCTTAAATCATGTTCTAAAATGAAGTATAGCAGGGGGTAGGTAGGTGTCCTAAAAATGTTGGCTTAAATCATGTTCTAAAATTAAGTATAGCAGGGGGTAGATGTCTTAAAAATGTTGGCTTAAATCAAGTTCTAAAATGAAGTATAGCAGGGGGTAGGTAGGTGTCCTAAAAATGTTGGCTTAAATCATGTTCTAAAATGGGTCCAAAGAAAACTGCTCGTTTTATATTTTTACTACGCGCTTTCTCCCCCCAGTCTTTTCAAGTAAATAGGTCAATTGGCCCCCGGTATTGTTTTAATAATTGGGCTATATTATACCGAAGAATAGGTTGATATGGTCACGCTGGGTGGAGGGGGGGGGGGTTTAGTTAGGGGGATGGAAACATAAGGTGTAATAAGAAAATGGTAAGTAAGTTTAATAACTAAGAAAATTACAAGACAAGAAGAGAAAAAAGAGTAAGAAGAAAATGAAAAAAGACAGAAAAAAACTTTGAAACCCTTGACTGATCAGGAAAAAAAAGAAAACAAAAAAAAATATGTTTAAGAAAATATACAAGAACAAGAAACAGAATAGAAAATATAAAGATACATATCAGAATATTTACAAAACAGACAGTTCTCAAAAAAAAAAAATAAGAGACAGATCTTAAATATAAAACAAGAGAAAGGTCTGAAAATAGACAAAACAGGGGACGGATTGGAAAATGAATAAAACAAGAGGCAGATATAAAATAGAAGAAACAAGAGACAGATAAAAATAGAAGAAACCAAAATAAAGATAAAAATAGAAGAAAACAAGAGACAGATAAGACAGATATAAAATAGAAGAAAACAAGAGACAGATATAAAATAGGAGAAAACAAGAGACAGATATAAAATAGAAGAAAACAAGAGACAGATAAATAATTGAAGAAAACAAGAGACAGATATAAAATAGAAGAAAACAAGAGACAAATAAATAATTGAAGAAAACAAGAGACAGATATGAAATAGAAGAAAACAAGAGACAGATAAATAATTGAAGAAAACAAGAGACAGATATGAAATAGAAGAAAACAAGACACAGATATAAAATAGAAGAAAACAACAGACAGATAAATAATTGAAGAAAACAAGAGACAGATATGAAATAGAAGAAAACAAGAGACAAATAAATAATTGAAGAAAAAAAGAGAAAGATATAAAATAGAAGAAAACAAGAGACAGATAAATAATTGAAGAAAACAAGAGACAGATATAAAATAGTAATAAAGTACAGAGTGAGTCTAAAATACAGTGTGATTTTGTACTTTTTTTGTACAAATCTTTTTTTTTAAATTTGCGCTAATATTTTTTCTCATCCTAATTAAAATAAATATTTTATACTCCGTCTTTAAAAAGTAACAAATTATAAAAACAGTGTTTTTTAAAAGTTTGATTCTTTCTTTGTGATTTCGCGCAGATAGTGTTACATCATTATTATTAAGTTATCGTTATACACTATACTGTGAATTAACAATGAGAATTTACACCTAATTAGTTTGGAAACCCAGCTGTGCCTGAACATCTATACTATATTATAACCTCCTTTGAAAATCTAAGCTGTCCCTGAAAAGTCGACCAACTCAATTTAGAATTTTTAAACCAAGCAATCAACATATGCGGTGTTCTAATCAATATTTAAAACTAATCGGTTAAGAGGTTCGTGAGTTAGGTAATCGGACATAATAAACAAACATATTTAATATTTATAGATTAATAAAAAAAACTATGAAAAAAATAATGTTTTCAGTCTCATTTTGTTTTGATTCAGATCTTAGATCAATCACTTGAAAGGCCACTGTAAAAATTGTAAAGACTATTTACTTCAGAGGTACTTATCCTACAGGGAGATAAATATGGCTAAAGCTGGATTCGGAACTAGGGATCCCAAACTGCAGGAAGCTAAATCCAGTGATCCGAAACCATGGATTCGAAAATAGGTATCCTATGCCATGGATCCGAAACCATGGATTCGAAAATAGGTATCCTATGCCATGGATCCGAAACCATAAATGCGAAACCAAAGAGTCTAAACCTGGGACCCGAAACCAAAACTTTTAAACCAGGGATCCAAACCTGAAGGGAGCCAAACTGCAGGTAGCTGAAACCAGGGTATCTAAACCAAGGATTCGAAACCAGGGAGCCAAACGGCAGGGAGCTGAAACCAGGGAGTCTAAACCAGGGATTCAAAACCAGGGATCCGAAACCATGAAAAAAATGCAGACCTGTTTTTTTCCCGCACTATTGTTCAATTTCCCTGCATTGAATAATTGATCTACATAATTGCCTTTTTTCAGGGCATTAACCTTAGGGCACTCCCTCAATATCAACCATCTCCTCTTCCTCCCCCCTCCCCCTCTTCTTAGATCATATCCCTCACCCCGCCCCTCCCCACCTGTTGAGCACAATGTCCGTTCTAACGCCGGAAGAGAGTTGAACGGACGGAACGGATGCATGGTCCAATTAGAGAAAATGTTGAGCGCGCGAGGATGCCCATATTGATAATTAACATTTCCCGAGCCCAATGTTTTGGGAGAGAGCAGCTGCAACTTTTTTTAGAGAAAAAAGTTCATTGAATGACAATAACTGTCAACTGGCTTGGATGAAACTTCCTCCCCCCAGGACAGCTGATTTGTACAAATAGTTTTTTTTTCTCTCCCCAAGTTATTTTATTAAAAGTTTCAGCTTTTTCTCACATTTTTGGTAAATATTAGGCCCTTGTCTAGAAACAGACATGTTATGAAATAAACGGAAAAGTAGCAAAAGCCGTGGAAACTACCCTAATTTAGAAAAACTACGTAAAGTATTTTTCAAAAAACATTTGTACAATCTCTTTTATTAATAATTCATAACTGTTAGGATTTCTACACCCGAATCTAAAAACTGAAAGAGTAACGATATGTCTCGTGAAATTTTGTTCAATGAAATGTTAGTTAATGTTAACACGTGAAGTTTCCAAAAGAGGTGAAATGTCATCCGTTTAAAAAATAAAAATGTGAATTTAGATTATACAAAAACTACAAAAAACGTACCTGTCTACCCAATATTGGTTGTCCCGGCTCAGAATACGCAATATGCAATCTGGATTTTTTATCTTAATATTTTTTTAATCCATGGAAGTTCTTTTTCGAGGGAAAAACTTTTTAAAAATTTTGTTGCGTGTGGGTTAGTTTGCGGTAACCAATTTAAGATTTAAGACCATGGTTTCAAAAACATTAAAAAAATTTCAATCATAAAAATAAAAAATGGCGTATTTTTTAATCTAAAGGACGTCTTTTAATTCAGAATGGTGCATTTTATAGTTTTTCAAAATGGCGCGTATTAATTCAAATTTTAATTCAAAATGGCGTCTTTAAAATAAAATCCTTGTAATAGGGTCCACAGAGATATATAAAGCTCGGCACACTATTTCTCCTTTACACAAATCCCGCATTTCTTCTTCCTAAAAATTAAAATTAAAAATAAGTTAACAGGTCTATTTTGGTTTTCTTGTATGATTAATATAACCTTAATTTTGAAATGCTCCTCTGTCAGTTCTCCTTTCACTCTGGAGGCCAAAGTCCAAACTTCTCTTGTGTACGGCATTTTTCTGAAACAGCTGCTGAACAATTGTGTATACACTGTACATAATGTACAATAATTGAATGTACAACTCATTGCAGATTAAATATTGAGAAAATCTTTATCTACTGCTTCTTTTATCCAAAAATCATGAAATTATAAAACTTATTTTTCTCTTATGTTTATAAACTTTTATATTTTTCTTGTTATTTGATGATTTATTCGATTTTAAATCGTATTTGGCTCTTGCTGAAACTGTTTTTACAATCTCAATGATGAAACATCCTTTTTAAACTAGGCTAGTTTTATTATCATAATCAGAATCAAAATTAGCTAAATTTTTGAAATATAAATCAAACTCTGTGGCCCGGGGCGGGGATGGAAGCCTGAGAAACCAAGACCTATCAAAACTTGGTAGATGAATCTGATCAATTCTCAATATCCTCTCATATATAATTTTATGATTGATCTGCTCAATATTATTCTACTCACAACTTGTGGGAAATAAGTATGCGAGATAAAAATGGGAAACCAGGTAAAAGAGAAATAGTAGAAAGGGCGGGAGAAAAGAGGCAGAAGGGAAGGGAGGGAAGTAGGAGAGGGTGTAAAGGAGAAAAAAGTGGAAAGTTGGAAAGAAGGGAATGAAGGGAAGGAGGAAATAAGGGAAAGAAAGGAAGGAGGGTAAGGAAGGAAAGGAAAAGGAAAGGAAGGAAAGGGAGGAAAGGGAAAGGGAAGGAGGGGAAGGAAGGAAAGGAAAAGGGAAGGGATGAGAATAAAGATGAAAAAAATATTTTTAAAACTAATTTTTAACATAAAATTCCGATAATGGGGAGTGGGCGCGGGGATGGGATGTGAAAGATAGACAATGGAAATCTGATCCTAAA
The DNA here is from genome assembly GCF_000591075.1 of Eurytemora carolleeae. Classification (NCBI taxonomy): domain Eukaryota; kingdom Metazoa; phylum Arthropoda; class Copepoda; order Calanoida; family Temoridae; genus Eurytemora; species Eurytemora carolleeae. Next base: position 185,685 of record NW_019396340.1, on the reverse strand, counting down.
ATAAAAATATTTGGTGAAATAAGAGAGGAAAAAATTGGAGAACTAGCAATTGTGAACTTTTAAACTTTAATTGCAGAGTATAAATTGCAATAATTTCTCACGTTTAAAAATAGGAAAATGCTAAAAAAATTTTTTTTTATTCGTCTCCTTTTTATACATCTCCAGTTTACAGGATCAAACATTAGATAAGGTTCCTTGAATAGAACTAGAGATGTGTCTGGTTTGTCTTGAAACTTGAAGCAAAAACTTGTTTAGATCATCTTTAAATATAAATGTTGATGTCAGTTTTCAAAATTTATACAGTTTAATATTTTGAATAGTATTTATACCGCCGGTGCCCTGAGCTAGAGAGAAACAGCACAATTTGTCTAAAATTAGGATCTTTGACCCCCCCCCACCCCACCCCCCCCCCCCCCCACCGTGGCGGGGGGGGGGGGGGGGGGGGGGGGGGGGGGGTATGAATGGTGTCATTAAGAAAGCCCAAATCTAAGATGTAGGATGGAGATTTCAATGCCTTGAGAGACTTGAATGCCGGGGGCACTGTATCCCAACTTCCTCTTGTAAATAATATCCCAAGTAGTTCCAACTTCCATCAAAATTAAACCAAATTATACACAGTTTAAGGTGTAAAAGTAAAGTTCTTTCGAAACTAACTTTTAAAATTATTTAGAAAGCACCAAATTCCCCCCCCCCCATTGCCCCCCCGGCCTCTTGGCCCTAACAGTCATAAAACGAAGAATACAAAACTACATAGGTTCATTCAATTCTTGGGGGTCAGGGGCCATCATCTAGGGGACAAAAATACAGTAGCTAGAAGGTTTAAGATTATTCCAAATATAGCTTAAGATCCAGCTAATCCAAGCCATATTAGGAGATCTATCTTATCCAAACCATATCAGGAGATCTAGCTTAATCAAACTATATCAGGAGATCTAACTAATCCAAACCAGATCAGGAGATCTAGCTTATCCAAACCAGATCAGGAGATCTAGCTTAAACCATACCAGGAGATCTATCTTATCCAAACCAGATCAGGAGATCTATCTTATGTTAACGATGTTAGGAGATCTATCTTATTAAAACCATACCATGAGACCTAGCTTATCCAAACCATATCAGGAGATCTAGCTTATCCAAACTATATCAGGAGATCTAGCTTATCCAAACCATATCAGGAGATCTAGCTTAATCAAACCATATCAGGAGATCTAGCTTAATCAAACCATATCAGGAGATCTATCTTATCCAAACCATACTAGGAGATCTAGCTTATCCAAACCATACCAGGAGATCTATCTTATTAAAATAAACTTTAACAATTCAGATGTGTAAGAGCCCCCCCCCCCACCCTTCTAGTTATCCAAGGATATAAAAGTTGTTGCGAAAACCCATCTTTCTCTACTCTGCTAACTGCTTAGTTCATGGCTCTGCTCTTCTCTTCTACACAGTTTGATGAGTCTATTCAGAATCTCTGGGCGGAACCGTGGGTGGGGGGGGGGGCGGAACTAAGGGCGGATGGAAAAGAGGGGGCAGGACGCGAATGGAAAGGGGGGTGAACTAGGCTCCCCTCTGTGCATCCCATTTTTTGCAAAATTAACACACACAAAAAATAGTTTTAATCCCAGTTCTTTGAACCCAATTCTGGTGATTTAAGGAGGTTTAGGTATTATGCAGATTAACCTTTATAGATTAGATCAAAAAATAATTTTCACCGATTATTTTATCGTTTTTTGTTTAATCCTATATTTTTTTCAAAAGATACAGATAAATTTTACCTTCTTACCTTTGCTATATATAATTGATACAAAAGTAAAATAAGAAATCAATAAAAATTTTGTTTAAATTATTTCGAAATTATTTCCTAAAACATATCAAAAATTAACAGTGCATAACAGATCAGATCAAAGTATTCTATTTTTCTGTTTTCAGTTTTACAAAACTCAACTTCTTCTAAAAGATGGAATGCAAAAAATTGGGATGAACTAACTGCATGGTTTTGAAAAATAAGGATTAGCTGGATCTGGTGATGGAGAGGAGGGGAGGGGTAAATCAAAATCTACGCATATATATATATATATGTACATAAATGACTGTTTACCAGGCCCCCTGCCGAAGTCGGTCTAATCTATTTATTGAATTTATACAATAGACTTGCAGGCCCAGCACCTGGTTATAAATATAGTTCATTTCAATGTAAATACTTCCCAAACATGCAGATTAGATAGAATACTATATCCGGATAAACAAACCAGTTAAACCATATAAATGACAAGGATGGATGAAGGGAGAATATGGATGGCAAGGGTGGATGAAGGGAGAATATGGATGACAAGGATGGATGAAGGGAGAATATGGATGACAAGGATGGATGAAGGGAAAATAAGGATGACAAGGGTGGATGAAGGGAGAATATGTATGGCAAGTCTGGATGAAGGGAGAATATGGATGGCAAGGATGGATGAAGGGAAAATATGGATGACAAGGATGGATGAAGGCTCTAAATATGCAGAATTTCTGTTTTGTTACTGAACATAATATATCCGCTAATTAAAGCTTAAACTATTTCCACTATTCTCCAATGCATACTTTCTTTTGTCTAGAAATGAATGATTAAAAAGAAAGCCATTATAATCATTATCTTCATTATTTGTTAGCATCAATAATGGTATTTTAATCATTTAATATTTGTTGTGAATCAGGCATTGGAAACTTGAAATTGAAACTTGAAACTTTTGTAATTTGACCAAACCTTTTGATATTAATTTTTAGGCTGTTTAGTGTTTAGTGCTTAAACAAGCTTTTACCTTAGATTTACGGTTTCCCATAAAGTGAGCAAATTTCCCAAATCGTCTAATTTGAATAGAGAGGGCCAGGCCAATCGGTCAGGGGGAGGATAGGGGTCCAAAATGAGGGAGGGGGCATGAAATCCCTCCAAAAAAAAATTCTACGATTTTTCTTGGGCACTAAACTAAGATTTATTAAAGAAATACAGGGGGGGGGGGTGAGGCCCCTATCTACAACCCTGAGCGGTTTCTTAGTGGTTTCCTATTAGTAGCTCAGGAGTCAAGAATTGAATATTAATTAGAAAATGTTCTAGGTTTTCTTACTCACAGGGTTGGTTTGAAATTTACGATATTTGTATTTGCGACATTTATATCAGTACAAAGCGGATAGAAACAGGG
>NW_019396340.1:103692-182461 GCF_000591075.1 Eurytemora carolleeae | reverse complement strand
AAAAAGCTTTATCCATATATCCATCCTTTACTAAGAACCACATTTGTGCCAGCTATATGTATCAATATATGTACAGGGGGGTTCCCAGGAAGGATGGTACTGCAGAGACAACGTACGAATTTTATTTAGGTTTAATTTCTACAGTCGCGTGTTTCCCTACAATTTTAAACTTTACTTTCATGTGACAAATCATTTACATACTCAGACATAGTATGCGCAATACACATAGAAAACTCTAAAGTAAAGTTTGATCGAAGACAAAATTAAAGCTTCAAATTGTCACCCCCCATAGCAAAATCAACATATATGTACATGTATATATGTACATGTAGATGGTATCTACATATATATATATATATATACATAAATATAAAACTTTAAAATATTTGATTCAAAACGTTAAAACATGATACTAGCCGAATGCTAAAATGTCTGTATATAACATATATATAAGACATAACATATTTATCTATTTTTGTTTAGAAAACACAAAATGAAACCTTGAAAATCTAAGGAAAATTCTATCGATTCAAAATTCACGAAAAGAAACCATGAAAATCTGCTGATATTTTTATCGTTGATATCGCACACGAAAAGAAAATGACAATGATGAAAAAGGAGAAAATTTAAAATCGCTTAGATTTTTTAATCATTTCAAATTTCGTAAATCGGAGAAGATCTTTATGAAGATGAAGGTTACCTCAGAAAACCCAAAAGTTTTATTAATAATTGTTTTGAAGACAATACAATACAATGCGCGTATTGTACATTTACACACATACAACTAACTGTACAACTGTACATAAATGTATACATATAACAATAGGACAATATTTAACATCTATATTTATAATAATCTGTCTTTTTCAGAAGTGTTAAAGTATTTCTTGTTTTGTCTGTTTACATCCTAATCCTTTAACATTTTGTTACACTTATGGAAAACAGGCTTCCTCTAGAGTACATAATTAAATTGGAAAATATGTCAATTAACACTTGAAGAAAAACAAAATTTAGAACAATCATACAAACCAAATAAACAATCAGTCGGTATCACAAACAAACAAACACTGTCCAGAGTACGTATACAGGAATCTATGAGAAAATCCACTAAACTTCAGAGTTGAAAAATTTCGTTTTTAATTGTGTTCTGGAACTAGATTTAATGAGGAGCAGTATATTGGTTTATACAGCACCATTCAAGGCCTTGGTTATAGTCATACGATAGGCCGGTCAGATATACATAATATAAGTACCCCCCCCCCCCTGCGTTGTCCAGGTTTAAAACACTAAACAAGAAAAGGAGAAAAAATGGTTCCCTCAGAAAATTTCAGCCAATTTGGCCAGCATGTAATAAACAAACAATGAGGCCGGCCGGGTGAGTAAAAAAATAGTGTGATTTGCGGCGCCTGGGCAAAAGTGTAACTTTTTTGTGCAACTCTTCCTTGTTAGGGTTTTTAAAAATATTTTTTGAAAATTTTTATTTTTTTGGTACTTCAATGGCCCAAAAAAAAATCCGCGAACTTTTTTTCCTTCAAAATTAAAAGTTCAGGAAAACAAAAATGTGTATAAATTGTTTATATCGAAATATAAAATTTTAAAAAGATTGAATCACAGAATCTCAGAAAATTTGCAAAATTGTAATTAGAAAATTCGCAATTTTCAGTTCTGGTATAATTTTTACGGAAAAATTGTTTTTCAATGGTTCTTAAGGTTTCAACTGAACAGCGTATATTAAATACTTTAGAATATACTAAGAAGAAAGGAACTAGAGAATTTAAATAACTTTTCCTTAAAAATTTGCCCATAACTGAAAATTGCGAATTTTCATTTTACAATTTTGCCAATTTTCTGTGATTCTGTGATTCAATCTTAATAAAATTATAGATTTAGAGAGAAATAATATGAATGCACACTTTTCTTTTCTGAACTTTTGATTTTGAGAGAAAAAAAGGTTTGCGTATTTTCTTTTGGGCCATTGGAGTACCAAAAACTTACAAATTTTTAAAAAATATTGAAAAAACACACAAAAAAAGGTACAATTTTGCACCAGGCGCCGCAATTCACACTTTTTTATGATTCACCCTGTAAAGTGATATACAGAAAACTGTAGAATAGGAAGACGACCTTAAAGTAATACTGAAGCATGCATTTGATGCGGTTATAAAGCAAACAGCTTTACTAATAAGCTATAAAACACTTATTTAGTAAAATGGGTCTGTTTACACTGCGCAATTTGCTGTGCCTCATGTTCATTGGACTATGTAAAGTCATAAATTGAGTCTAAACTTCTTTTTCCAGAGTTTTCTGGTTATCCCTGTACATAAATGAGCGAAGATGGTGATGATGCATTATAGTGTATATCTAATTATCTATATATAGCCGAACCAAACTCTCTTTATTAGTCAATTCTATTACCACTTCAAATTCTATTCTTAATAACATCCTTTAATCTATCTCTTTTTATAGTGCTAATTGAAAAGGTGTGACTAGGGTATTTGCAGACTGAAAGCGAGAATTTTATGTTAATTTTCTCTTCTCATTTTATATTTTTACATTTTTTACAATATATTCACATTTTATTTCAAGTTCTGGACTTACGTTACCAAATCTCACGGCATCCTTTCACTATGAATCTTGAAGAACTGTTGAGGAAGGAAAGCGAGAAAGCAATTCAAAATAACATTCAAACTTTCCCCCTGAAAACCGGTTTCAAGGATGTAGAATAGAGAAAGGAGGCGCGAGTCTGATAAAGGAGGAAAAAATTCTTAAAATAATCAGATTAGTTGGAAAATTTTCTTTTGGACTATGAAAATAAATGTAAAAAATCCTAATATTTCTAATTAAAGTTGTTTAAAAGAAGTTTACATTAACACGTATATCTCGTACTTCAGACCCTAAAAATGTAGATGAAAGAGATGAGGAGGAATTAAGAGAAGAAGGAGTTTCAGGTCGTTTTCCTCTAAACTCCATTCCACTTCATTTGTTTCAAAAAATCTGTTCAAGAAAACAAAGTATTACAGTGACGAAGGTCAACCCAGACCGAAATAAATTTTCAATAAATGTGGAACTAGCATCTACTTTACAGAGGTTTGGTCCTTCACCATCACCGAATTTTAAAGAAGAAACTGGCAGAACAGAAGGATTGCAAAAGGGTAAAAACATAATTTTTGGAGCTATAGTAAGAAGAGAGGTTTGTGCAGGAGGAGGAGGAGGAGGAGGAAGAGTAGGAGGAGGATGGGAGGTAGGTGGTGGAGTGGCTAGATGGCATCTCAACCCTATTAATTGTTGTGGTTCAGGGAGGCAACGTAGGGCCAGACCAGAAGGATAAATAGAATCCCTATATGACAGAGGAAATTTTATTTAAAACTCATTTTTTTTAAATTAACGGGAATAAAAAATACAAATTTTATGTTTTCCACGACCATATTTGGCCCTGGTTAGGAAATTGAAATATGAGAAGATATTTGCTATTTTTAGATCTAGGATACGAGAAACAAAACCCGCACAATTTTAACAAATTTATTAGAAATAATTGCATTGTAGAAACAAAGTAATATTTTATAAAATAAACAATATATTAATGTAAATAAGAAAATTCCCTGAAAAAAAGTTTTTTTTTAAATAAAGTCCTAATATTTGACGTTAAAAAAGTCCCAGACGTTCAAAACGCAGGCGCAGTACTTTATTTTCAGGACTTAGGGATCGATCGACTAGCTGTGTTAGCTGTTTTTTTCGGTAACTTTTGTTGTTGACTTTTTTAAACAAATTTTTTAATAGTTTTTTATCTGACCTCCACAATCTGGGGCTCATTAAGGATTTATAAAATTTTCAAATTAAAATATTAAGTATAAGAACTGTTCTGTTTTAAAAAATGGATTCTTATTATTTTAGTCGAATCAGCTACGTGAAATATAAACCTGGAAACGGTTGCTGGGAGGAAGTGGGTGGAAAAAATGACCCTTCAAGAAGTTCATGAGAGAAGGTGAAGAAAGAGGGGTGCCTGGGGGGGGATACCCCCCTTTATAAAGCTCTTTTTTGTTCATTTACCGACATTTATCTTTCTATAGTTTTTGTCATTTTGTTTTTTGGGTTTGGTACTGCGCAGTTATAGTTCAGGAAGGTTTAAGGTGCCGCGCAGTAGTTCAGGAAAGAAAGTTTAGAAAAATACGTTGATTTCAGGTCACACTGCACTGCACTGGTCTGTTTTGATAGAATCTGGACCTATTTTAGGACCCAAGAAACTGTCCTGATTTCTATTTTAAGAGTATACCTAACCCCGCCTTTCTTACAACCAAGTACGCTGCAGGGTCCCCCCCCCCCCGGGCCCTCCCCTAGATTAGTTTATATTAAGGACTTTCTCCAGAGAAGGAGAGAGAATTTTCCCGCGAAAAATTTTAATCTTCCCCCTCCCTTTATATTCACGGCCCCCCCCCTCCCTTCTTAACACTTAGTGGGAAACAATTTGAGGGGCTAACCACAGCAGTGGACGCGGCCTAATAGAATACAAGAGCAATAATTGTGCAATAGTTGTACAGTATGTGACATGTACTGTACCATGTACGAAGCGTTCTTGTACAGAATACATATTTTCATGATCCTGCTGCAGTTGACATTGAGAATACAGTTTGACCGGAAATCCGGGTTACAAGGATGGCTATTGGATAGATAGATATGATAGATAGATATACTACATGATAGATAGATAGACATCATACTTGACTTTTGATTGATTTGATTGATGGATACGTATTGATAATGAATAGAAAGATAAAAGTTTGATTGGATGAACACTGCACACTGCAGATGTTTTGATGTTGAATATGCGCGCGCACATACATATATAAATAGTTGAAATAGTTGATTAGTGCGCGCAGGTGGGGGGTTCTCATGCTTTCTAATAAATGTGCTTTAGTTCAATATTTATAAAATAATCCATGATATGAGTGTAACATAAAAATAATAGGTTGGAAGAAAGAAAAAAAATACAGATCAAGCACAGTGATTCAATGAATCAAGCACAGTGATTCAAGGAATCAAGCACAGTATTTCAATGAATCAAGCACGGTAATCCAAGGGATCAAGCACAGTGATTCAAGGAATCAAGCACAGTTATTCATGGAATCAAGCACGGTGATTCAAGAAATCAACCACCGTGATTCAAGGAATCAAGCACAGTAATCCAAGGAATCAAGCACAGTGATTCAAGGAATCAAGCACAGTGATTCAAGGAATCTTAACCGCAGTTATTCAAGGAATCAAGCACAGTGATTCAAGGAATCAAGCACATACAAGGAATCAAGCACAGTTATTCATGGAATCCAGCACGGTGATTTAAGAAATCAACCACAGTGATTCAAGGAATCAAGCACAGAAATCCACGTAATGAATCAAGCATAGTGATTCAAGGAATCAAGCACAGTAATCCATGGGATCAAGTAAAGTGATCCAAGGGATCAGGCATGCATTGATCCAAAGGATAAAGCACAGTGACTCAAAGGATCAAGCACAGGAATTCAAAGGATCAAGCACAGTGATCCAAAGGATCAAGCACAGTGATCCAAAGGATCAAGCACAGTGGCCAAGGGATCAAGCACAGTGATCCAAAGGATCAAACACAGTGATCCCAGAGGATCAAGAACAGTGATCCATAGGTTGAAGCTCTCAGGCACAGTGATCAAAAGGATCAAGAACAGTGTTCAAAAAGATCAAACACAGTGAACCCAAAGGAATAAGCACAATGATCCAAAGGTTGAAGCTCTCACGTGAATATGTATCGGAATTATGCCAATTTCTTCTTATAAACTAAATTTAAAACATCTGATTTTTAGTTCAAAATTTTAGATGTCCAGGGCTTTAAAAAAATACAAGTAATGTGTAAAATCAAAGGCGTTGCGACACTTCACACTAGAAACAGTTCTGAAAAATTGATGAAACTTTTCATTTATGATTTATGAAAAATTATATGAATTCTTCCTTCTTGTTCTTATTCTTCTTTCCAATTACTCCTTCTATTAATCATTCTATACCCTGTTCCCTCTCCCCCTCTCCCTTCCTCCCCTCGCTCTCCCTTCTTTCTACCCCTCAGCCTCCCCCTCTCTTCTCATTCACCCCTTCCTCATTTCTCCCCATCCTCTTCCCTTCCCCCTCCCTCGCTTCTCCCCCCCCCCAGCCATCGTTTCTCTCCTTTATCTGCTTCTTCTTCTCCGTTCACATAAATCTTGATTCTTAAACCTATTTTTACAGTGGAATGTTCTTCTCATAGATAGATGGTTAGATAGACAGATAGATGAATATATATATATATAGAATAGATGGATGGATAGATAGATATTTACAGCCCTTATAATTTACTTTTCAGTTTCCAGAGAGTGCAATTCGTCCAATATTAGTTTACAGTTTATATATAAGAGGTTGCGTGTTTTCTAGTTAAAAATAAATAGGACTTAGAAGAAATATGAGAAGATAGCAGAACAATGGATAAAATATTAGAATGGGATTATTCAAGGGTGTATACAGGGGGGGGGGGTGGCGGCCAATTCCCCACCCTAGACTTCCCACCCAGGCATAGCTCCCCCCTCCCCTCTTGCTACAACCGATTTCAAATTTGTAGAACAGAGGAAGAAAGTCTTGAATTTGGAGGTAAAAGTAGAAGAACATTTCGTTTCTTTTTAATTCATTGATTCATAATCATTATTATTATGTTGTATTTTTTCCATTTCATAGCTATTATGTATTAAATTGAAACTGAGTTATTCAATTTTTCAAAGTTGTCTTTTATTATTTCTTATATTAAACAACAACACTTATTGAATTATGAAAGATTAATGATATTCAAAAAAATTATCTCTTTATACAGTTTAAATCACTTCCTCTAGTAGCTCTTTTTAGATGGGGGGGGGGGAAATATGTCTTTTTCAAAAAAAAGAAGATAGAAAAAAGGCTTGAATTAAGAGATAGTAATAAATCAAATCTGAATTTACAGTTCACCTCCCCCCCCCCCCTATAGATTCTTTCCTGCATTATTCCTGTATTCCTGGGACTATTCAGTTTCAGTATTCAGTATTCCTGGGACTATTCAGGATTCAGTATTCCTGTACCAAAATTATAAAAAAAAATCAATTACTTAAACTTATTCCATGTGTTAATCCATTGAAAAAAGGTATGTCCGATGCACAACGGTATCCTTTAAACCTTGATTTGAAGAAAAATGATTGAAAGATCCTCGTTCTCCTGTTAGATTAATCATTTATCCATGAAAATTAACTTGCGGATTTCATGCAGAGAGAGAGAAGAACCTTGTAAACCTCAGATAAATATTTACAGGGTACTGTTGAGAATCAGACATGATATTCTTTACATGGAGAGTCCCTTGAAATTATGTCCCTCTAAGAACACTTTTTCTTAATAAAACTAGATTTCACTCCAAATATGATCTACGAGATGAAGGGCCATGAAAAAGAAAAAAATTAGGGAAAAAAATTTTAAAACAAAAATTCGAATTTTTTAGCCTGTAACACCCCCCGGCCGTCCATGAGTGTCCACAGCAAATTTCAGCTCAATCAGTCCAGTCGTTTGGCTCGCTATAGGCAACATATATAATATACGAATGTCTTGTTTTATTATATAGATATTAGATATATATTTTTGCTCAGCACTAACATTTTTTTTCGACACCAAAGTACAATATTTCCTAAGTAAAGAATGTGGTAAAAATAATAATTGTTTTGTTATTCATCAACAGAAATTGGTCATGAATTGGAGGCAATTAGTGAATTTACTTAGTTTTGATGTTACGAAACAAGAACGTTCAATAAAAGATTTCGCCAATTTTCTTGTTTTTTATTGACAAATTTATAAAACTGCCAAGAAGAATTTTTTTTTTTTTTTTTGGTTACGTTTATGTTCTACGAACTTCATACTTTCACTAGATGACAAAATCTACGATTGTGACGATCAAACGGGCACGAAAAATAGGTTTACCAGATGTAAAATGTTCATAGTTTAGAGATTGACATTTATTGTACATAATTTAAACCTATAAATTCAGCTAAATTCACGGCCGGAACATTTTTAGAAAATGAAAAAAAAATAATGATGGATAAAAAGAAATGCTATTCATCCAAGTTTTTAAACCCTGAAATTTTACTCCAAACCCTGGGATTTTACGCCAACCTTGTGATTTTACTCCAACCCTTTGATTTTACTCCAACCCTGTGATTTTACTCCAATCCTGTGCTTTTTACTCCAACCCGGTGATTTTACTCCAACCCTGTGATTTTCTTCCAACCCTGTGCTTTTACTCCAACCCTTTGATTTTACACCAACCCTGTGATTTTACTCCAACCCTTTGATTTTACTCCAACCCTTTGATTTTACTCCAACCCTTTGATTTTACTCCAACCCTTTGATTTTACTCCAACCCTGTGATTTTACTCCAACCCTGTGCTTTTTACTCCAACCCTGTGATTTTTCTCCAACCCTGTGATTTTACTCCAATCCTGTGCTTTTACTCCAACCCTTTGATTTTAATCCAACCCTGTGATTTTTACTCCAACCCTGTGATTTTACTCCAACCCTGTGATTTTACTCCAACCCTGTGATTTTACTCCAACCTTGTGATTTTACTCCAACCCTGGGACTTTACTCCAACCATGTGATTTTACTGCAACCCTGTAATTTACTACAACCCTGGGATTTTACTCTCTGATTTTACTCAAACCCTTAGATATTACTCTAAACCCTGGGATTTTACTCAAACCCTGAAATTTTACACCAGCGCTAGGATTTCACTCAAAATTAACCCTGGGGGTTTACTCCAACCTGAAAATTTTACTCCAACCTGAAAATTTTAATCCAGTCCTATGATTTTAATCAAAACCCTGGGATTTTACTCAAACCCTGGGATTTTACTCAAACCCTGGGATTTTACTCAAAACCTAGATTTTAATTAAAACTTTGGGATTTTACTCCAACCCTGGTATTTTATTTCAACCCTAGGATTTTACCCAAAACCCTGAGATTTTACTAAAAACACTGAGATTTTACTCCAACCCTGGAATTTTACATCAACCCTGGGATTTTACTCCAACCCTGTGATTTTACTCCAATCCTGGGACTTTAACACTGATTTTACTCCAACCCTAAGATATTACTTTAAACCCTGGGATTTTACTCCAACCCTGTGATTTTACTCCAACCCTATGATTCTACTCCAACCTTGTGATTTTACTCCAACCTTGTGATTTTACTCCAACCCTTGAATTTTACTTCAACCCTGATTTTTTTACTCCAACCCTTGGATTTTACTCCAACCATGTGATTTTACTGCAACCCTGTGATTTTACTACAACTCTGGGATTTTACTCTCTGATTTTACTCAAACCCTTAGATATTACTCTAAACCCTGGGATTCTACTCAAACCCTGAAATTTTACTTCAGCCCTAGGATTTTACTCCAACCTGAAAATTTTTCTCCAGTCCTATGATTTAAATCAAAACCCTGGGATTTTACTCAAAACTCTGGGATTTTACTCAAAACCCTGGGATTTTACTTAAAACTCTGGAATTTTACTCCCACCCTGGGATTTTACTCAAACCATGAGATTTTACTCCCCCCTGGGATTTTACTCCCACCCTGGGATTTTACTCTCTGATTTTACTCAAACCCTAAGATAATACTACCATAGGTATTTACTTAAACCCTGAAAATTTTACTCAAACCCTAGATTTTACTTAAAACTCTGGGATTTTACTCTAACCCTGGGATTTTACTCCAACCCTAGGATTTTACCTAAAACCCTGAGATTTTACTCCAACCATGGGATTTTACTCCAACCCTGGGATTTTACTCTAAACCCTGGGATTCTACTCAAACCCTGAAATTTTAAACCAGCCCTAGGATTATACTCCAACCTGAAAATTTTTCTCCAGTCCTATGATTTAAATCAAAACCCTGGGATTTTACTCAAACCCTGGGATTTTACTCAAACCCTGGGATTTTACTCAAACCCTGGGAATTTACTCAAAACTCTGGGATTTTACTCAAAACCCTGGGATTTTACTCCCACCCTGGGATTTTACTCTCTGATTTTACTCAAACCCTAAGATAATACTACCATAGGTATTTACTTAAACCCTGAAAATTTTACTCAAACCCTAGATTTTACTTAAAACTCTGGGATTTTACTCTAAACCCTGAAAATTTTACTCAAACCCTAGATTTTACTTAAAACTCTGGGATTTTACTCTAACCCTGGGATTTTACTCCAACCCTAGGATTTTACCCAAAACCCTGAGATTTTACTAAAAACACTGAGATTTTACTCCAACCATGGGATTTTACTCCAACCCTGGGATTTTACTCCAACCCTGGGATTTTACTCCAACCATAGGATTTTACTCCAACCCTGGGATTTTACTCCAATCCTGGTATTTTACTCCAACCCTGGGACTTTAACACTGATTTTACTTCAACCCTAAGATATTACTTTAAACCCTGGGATTTTACTCCAACCCTGTGATTTTACTCCAACCCTGGGATTTTACTCGAACCCTGGGATTTTACTCTAACACTGATTTTACTCCAACCCTGGGATTTTACTCCAAACCTGTGATTTTACTCCAACCCTGGGATTTTACTCCAACCCTGTGATTTTACTCCAACCCTGGGATTTTACTCAAACCCTGTGCTTTTACTCCAACCCTGGGACTTTACTCTAACACTGATTTTACTCCAACCCTTGAATTTTACTCAAAACCCTGGAATGATTCTTGAAACAATAACCACAAATTCCCCAAGTTCTGGGATTTCCATAATGGGGTCTGCCTTTTTTGTGCTGTCAATATTACCAAAGAAATTGAGAATTTCGTTCAGATTTCAAGGTTTTAAAATTAAAACCAAAACTGTCGAAATCTAAACAACAGCTAGAGGTGTTTTGTGACTGTTGATTCCAGGATTTTACTTCTAATATTTGATTAACGCATAATTGCCGTAAAGATCGAAAGACGACCTTTAAGTCGTCTTTCAACTGTCAAGTTTCGTTGGACACCCTGTAAAAGACATGAATCAACCATTTCATGGGTTGTTAGAGTTATGGAATTCTCTGAATAAGGAAATGAATGAAGATATTAATAAAATACTTTATTTATTTAAGATTTGAGCAAAGAGAGAGACAAATTTATATTCATACAAAACTATTTTATCATAGATAATAAGCACTTAGAACCTTAGAGTAACAAAAATGGTTAGACAAACTTTTGTTCGGCTTATTAGATCGAAGACGACCTATAAACTCGTTTATTACAGGGTTACTCACAAAGAATGACACTTTAATTATTAGGTTTACCAATATATTGGTAAAGAAAGTAACACGTGTAAAACTGTAGGGAACCATCAAGTCAAGAAAAATGTGTGCAGTCGTCTCTGAAGTCTAATCCTTTGATGGTAAACCTGTTTATTTAAATTTTTAGTATCATTCATGATTATAAATAACAAAAAGTATGATTGTCTCTTTAATTTGATAGACTTAGATAATTTTTAAACTAATATGTGAAATCTTCGAAATGTTTAAAATAACAGATACATAATTAATATTTCAAAATATACAAGATGATCTATATATAGGACTTGGAGAAAGTGCCAAAAAATATTAATTACGTACATTTTGTTTTTCAAAATGTTAAATTAATGTTAAATTAAATGTTATTTGACTATTGTTTCCGTTTCAAAAAAAAGAGTTCATTTTAAGGATCACCCGAAAGTTGATTGGTCCGTAAAATACATTTTACATGTACAGTACATATGCTTGAGATAGAGAAATTGTCACTTTACATTTCAGAAAAAAAAGAACAAAAAGGGCGCCAGAGCTGGGAACTATTACAAACAAAACAAGATGGAAAATATTTTTGAAAAGTTAAAAAATTGTATTTTTTGAATACTGATATTGGTAATTTATACTAAAGAAATAAATCATGATATTTTTTAATTTTTAACATTTTTTTATGTTTAGATTATTAATAGAGCCTTTTAAAATTTTTCCAAAAAACAAACATTTTTATCATAACATTATATAGAGATACAAGATTTGATCATTAAAAAAATGAATGTTTTGGTCACTTTTGCATAGATATCTATCAGGCACCATTATCCAACAAATGTTTATGTCATTAAAACATTGAATAACTCTAATTTTCTATTGTAAGTGAAATTAAATTAACGGAAGGAATAAGCATTTTAAATTTTGAAAGAAACAAATAAATGATGAATTAATTATTCAAGATTTAGAAAGAAAAAAATAAACGGTGTATGCCTTGCAAGTCAGAACAACAAAAGATATGTATGACGAAATTCGAAAATGCTCAACATTTACAATTACACCAAGATTTGAAGTAAAATTATTTTCTTGTAAATCTAAGAAAATTCCATAAAATATATTTTTGGGAAAATGTTAAAATAAATTATATATACGCAGCGTAATACAGGGTGTCCCACGAAACATGACAATAGGAAGACGACTTGAAAGTCGTCTTTGGTATTTGAATTTATTTGTGACATTTAGTCTTCTATCTACTTTAACGTGCATGATTCTTGAAACAATTATCACATAATTCTCCTAGCCCTGGCATTTCCAAAAAGTGGTCTGCGTTTTTTTTGCTTTCAATATTACCGGAGATATAAAGAGTTTGGTTCAGATTTCAATTTTGTTAATTAAAAGCAAAATTGTCGAAATATGAACGAAATTCTTCATATCTCGGGCAATATTGAAAGCACAAAAAAGGCAGACCACATTTTGGAAATGGCAGGACAAGGGAAATTTGTGATTATTATCTCTAGAAATTCACTTCTAAAATTAGATTGACAAATAAACGCAGCAAATTATATCAAAAATCAAGACGACATTCAAGTCGTCCTGCATACTGTCATGTTTCGTGGGACACCCTGTACCTCCATGGTTAACAATTGCAGAGAAAAAACACTTGTTCCTATTTATAAACATCTAACATGCATTGAGCAAGATATGATATAAAATACAGTGTGTCCCAAAAAACATTACAGTTTGTGAATAGTTTTGAATGTCTTCTTCCATATACTGTATTAGATATTAAAGACTTTTTGTAGTTTATTTTGTTAAAAAAATCTTTTACTCAAATATATTTTACTTTGAAATCAATTATTATACTTTATCATGACTCCCAAACAATATTTTTTATTATTCTCTTTGCTATCAAACAACTTAACAAATTATGGAAGAAGATTTCACCAACTGTCATGTTTCATGTGACACCCTGTACAACAAAGAGAAAACTAAATGAAGATACAAGGTCAGACAAAATGCATGAAACTGAAATTAAGACCTGGAACTTTTAAAACTGGAAACCATATGTTCGTGATCGATATTAATTAGGCGCGTTATATAGACAGGGTTACCAAAAAGAATCCTGCACAGAATTCATTAAGTCGTCTTTATTAAGCAGCCGCTTATTTCTTTATATATATTGCATATTAGTATTATGAATATTCATTCAAGAATGGGAGACAAAATTCAACCTCCGATTTTTCGTGGATTTCAAAGATTTCATTATAATTATAGAAATCTCATCCATTGTGGGCAACCCTATCTATAACGCGATATTAATCACCAAATATAAACTGCAAAAAGACTCACAATACTTCGACCAAAAAATAATCAAAATGAAATAATATCATGATTTGATTCAATTAATTCTTAGCCTTGTGTTAAGTACAAGTTAAAATGTCGTCTTCTTTCCAGAGAAAATATTGTAAACAAAGATATAGGGGTCATTATTAACGATGAATCGTTCTATGGTCCGAAAACATACAGTGAGAACCAAAAAACTGTGGAATAAAAGGATGACATTAAGGCAATATTTAAAGTGTATAATAGCAAAGGGAAATGGTCTGTTTACACTGCACAATTGCTGTGTCTCATGTACAACTGCAATGGACTTTTTTAAATCATAACTTAAGTCGACTTTCTATTCCAGAGTTTTCTAGTTCTCATTATATTTAACAAATCATGCAGAATTATGCATAGAAAAATCAATCTTCAAAAATGTTTCATTAAATGATATGATGACGAGATGGAAATAACAATAATAAAAACATAAAAATAAAAGTGTAATCTCCTCTTGATCCTACATAATACTTGTTACAGCCTGAAAAAGTATTTACAACATATAGAGTATTTACTATATAGAGTATTCACTATATAGAGTATTCACTATATAGATTATTCACTATATAGAGTATTCACTATATAGAGTATTCACTATATAGAGTACAGACCATATAGAGTATTCACTATATAGAGTATTCACTATATAGAGTACAGACCATGCAAAAGTATCGAATTACCTATAAGTTACCCACAAAAAAATACCCGTAAGAGAAGACTGCAAATTTACAAAATCATTTAATATACCGTCAGAATACTATATTTGGGACAAAAACCAAAGTTTTAAACTTTTAAGATTTTAGTTTTAATAGTTGTTACTTCTTATTTTTTTGTGGGTAGCTACAGTAGTAACCAGAAAACTCTGAAATAGGAAGACGACTTTTAGACTGAAAGTATGACATTAAAAAGTCGAATGAACAAAAAAACAGCAATTTTTTCGTGTAAACAGAGCCATTTCACTCAATAAGGGATTTATAATAAGTGTCTAGTAAATCTATTTGCTATGTAAGAACATCAGATACACTTAAATTTTACTATAATGTCGTCTTCCGATTCCTCGGTTTTTTTTGGTTTTCACTGTATGTCCTAGCTCATGCAAAAGTATAGTAGAATAATTTGCTCGACCATGCAAAAGAAGTCCATATTTTACAATGCAGATTTCAGGAGCTCAAAGGTTACCCATAAAGGATGAGACTTCAGAGACGACTTTACGGAGTTTATATTCCTTATTATATTATATTTCCTTATATTCACGATATTTTGCAATTTTGCTCTTTCAAATCGTTAAAAAGGCCATACAGAGATTTTAATTTAGACAGTAGAATTAATTTAACCTTCGTCATATTAGATGAGTTTCAGGTCGTCTTTACAGTCTCATATTTTGTGGGTAGTATATAATATTTTTTATAACATATAAATATATATGTATATAATATTTTTTATAATATATGTATTTAATTCTTATTTGTTTTGTTTCTTGTATCCAAAACACAAATCAATAAATATTTAAAGTTCTAACTATAAAAATCGCTTGAAACTTGATATTTTTGAACGACGAAGAAATTTTCAGCAAGCAGTTTTTTTGCGAGATAAAAAAGTAAAATAAAAATATTATAAAAAGAAATATTTTGTCTTGATATTAACTAAACATGCAAATTCAAAAACATGCAAAAAAACGAGCATTTTCCGCATGCTAGAGAACCCAGAAAATTGCACAAACAATATTTTTATTGATATATCATGATTATAAAGCACCTTTAAATAATCAAGAGTTTAAAAAAAGATTTTTATTCTTAAAAATCTTAATCTAGAAGCTTAATGGAAGAAAAAGGCAGAGAACTTGTTTATAGAAGATTAAAATCTGAAAAGTTGAAATATACATATAGTAGCGCGGAAACATACTAAGTCTTTAAAATGTCGTTGTCATAAATATTCGAGAAGTTTTGACTTTCATAACAATTAATGAAATAAAACAGCAAAATATACGATTTAAATGGTTTCATTTAGAAAAGAGAAAAATGATTTTGTTTTTTAATCTTTCTTTTAATTCTAAAATGTCGCGGAAGATTTTTAAATTTGTAAATTTTTAACAAATGCAGTTTTTGTTCAGAGCTCATGTTTTGAGATAAATCAGTCACAATTTACAAAAAGTTTTGCGACATTGTATAATCAAACATGTAATGAAGACGACGGCATAACTGCTTAGCAGAGAATTTTTAAAAAGAGTTAATTGTTTCTTTTAACAAGCTGTAATGTGATCCTTACCAATTAGCTATTGAATACCTCTATGAGTTAGCTATTTAATTATTTAATATAGCTGAAGACTAGGATTCTTAGCAATAGCTAAGTTAGCTTGTGCAGAGCTTTGTCAAGTTATAGCTTTTTTTTAAATCACTCCACGCCACTCCGGGAAAATCTACGAATTGCACTTGTAAGTGCTATTCTATGAATGAGTGATGTTTGCCGTAGCAAAGGCTAGCTCAGCTATATCAGCACAGGTGCGCCAGTTCACTACCTTCCCTTCAGCTGGGGGCTTCTTCAGTCTTACTAGATACATCTTCATACCCAGATACTTAAGTAGCAGCTTCCTGAACAGATACATATTTATAAACCCAGATACTTTAGTAACAGCTTCCTAAACAGATACATCTTTAAATACCCAGATACTTTAGTCACAGCTTCCTAAACATATATATATTTAAATACCCAGATACTTTAGTAGTACTTTCCTAAACAGATATATCTTTATATACCCAGATACTTTAGTCACAGCTTCCTAAACAGATATATCTTCATATACCCAGATACTTTAGTAGCAGCTTCCTAAACAGATACATCTTCATATACCCAGATACTTTAGTAGCAGCTTCCTAAACAGATACATCTTTATATACCCAGATACTTTAGTAGCAGCTTCGTAAACAGATACATATTTATATACCCAGATACTATAGTAGCACCTTCCTAAACAGATATATCTTCATATACCCAGATACTTTAGTAGCACCTTCCTAAACAGATACATCTTTATATACCCAGATACTTTAGTTGCAGCTTCCTAAACAGATACATATTTATATACCCAGATACTTTAGTAGCAGCTTCCTAAACAGATACATATTTATATACCCAGATACTATAGTAGCACCTTCCTAAACAGATATATCTTTATATACCCAGATACTTTAGTAGTAGCTTCCTAAACAGATACATCTTTATATACCCAGATACTTCCTAAACAGATACATCTTTATATACCCAGATACTTTAGTAGCAGCTTCCTAAACAGATATACCTTCATATACCCAGATACTTTATTAGTAGCTTCCTAAACAGATATATCTTCATACCCAAATACTTTAATAGTAGCTTCCTAAACAGATACATCTTCATATACCCAGATACTTTAGTTGTAGCTTCCTAAAATTGCATCTTCATATACCCAGATACTTTAGTAGTACCTTCCTAAACATATACATATTTATATACCCAGATACTTTAGTAATACCTTCCTAAACATATACATCTTCATATACCCAGATAGTTTAGTAGTACCTTCCTAAACAGATACATTTTCATATACCCAGATACTTTAGTAACAGCTTCCTAAACAGATATATCTTTATATACCCAGATACTTTAGTAGTTAAACAGATATACCTTCATATACCCAGATACTTTATTAGTAGCTTCCTAAACAGATATATCTTCATACCCAAATACTTTAATAGTAGCTTCCTAAGCAGATACATCTTCATATACCCAGATACTTTAGTAGTACCTTCCTAAACATATACATCTTCATATACCCAGATACTTTAGTAGTACCTTCCTAAACATATACATTTTCATATACCCAGATACTTTAGTAGTAGCTTCCTAAAAATGCATCTTCATATACCCTGATACTTTAGTAGTAGCTTCCTAAACAGATACATCTTTATATACCCAGATACTTTAGTAGTACCTTCCTAAACATATACATTTTCATATACCCAGATACTTTAGTAGCTTCCTAAACAGATACATCTTTATATACCCAGATACTTTAATAGTAGCTTCCTAAACAGATACATCTTCATATACCCAGATACTTTAGTAGTACCTTCCTAAACAGATACATTTTCATATACTTTAGTATTAAATGTAGATTAGATTTTTATAAACGTGGTTTAGTGAGGTTTTATGGGGTTTAATGTGGTATTAATGGGTTTAAAAAGTTTCCCCGAAAGATTTCCAATAAAAGTTATAATAAAGTTTGAGCTAGCAAAGTTTTGAGAATTAATGTTTTATGACTAAACTTTGTTTAGTTTTTACATCTTTAGACTGGGTTTGTTATTTTGGAACCTTCTGTGTGTCTGTCTCTAAGAAAAGTTCATGTAAGAAAGGAGTTTTTTAAGAGTGTATGCACTGTGTGCGTGTGCGTAAGGATCTTCAATACTTTGGTCTGTGCAAAAATCCAATATTAACACATTAAGTCAGATATCGGAAGGCTCCCAAATCAAATGTTTGCATAAAATTTGCAAAAAAATCTAAAATTTCAGAACTTCAGAAAAAAGTTGAACTTGACAAAATATCTATGAGTTGGCCGTTTTTGGTTTCCATTTTTCACAGGAACAGGCAATACTTTTCTATAATAACAGATTACTATAATGATTGATGGGTTCAATCAAATACAATCCACATGTAAATATTATGGATTTCGAGATCAATCATTTGCTCCTATGGTTAGGGTGTGCACAAATATTTCACTCTGAATCTTATAGATCCCTTTAATATTCGTTCTGTAGATATCTCTCAGAGTATAAATGAATGGGATTTATCAGTTTCATAGTTTATTTTGTAAATACATCCGTATAAGGTTATTCTTGTTTGAATTAGTTCCTTTAGATACTTGGGAAGATCATAGTTCAGCTAAGAAAAGAATACTGGTTCTCTGTCCATCCAGGATGGTCCTGTGCATGTTTAGCTTCTCAAATGCTCCTAATGGGCCAGTATGTGGTCTAAAGCTATCCAGAGGAAGGAATAGGTCCAAATTGTTATAATTTCTGAACTGTCTCTAAAGCGTAACAATCCTCCGTCTAGTCCTTAGATTCCCTTTCTGTAAGACCGTCATCCAGCTGCTCCTGTTCATGATCCATCTGAGCAGCTTCCCCAAACTCAGACATCTCATTCAGCTGTTCTGGTTCAGGATCTCTGAACTTGAATATCTCGTTTAGATGCTCCTGTTCAGGACCCATCTGAGCAGCATCCTCAGCCTCATTCAGCTGCTCTGGTTCAGGATCTCTGAACTCGAATAGGTTCTTTACACTGCTTTGATTCAGAGAAAGGGGTGAAGGGTTTTAGTATCAGTAATAATACTCTAAATACATTACTTAAACTGTAGGAAAGAAAAATTCAAAAACGAAAAATTAAAATATTTCTATATTCAATAAATATCTTACCTTGGAACCCTGCCAACACTGTAGAATGTATCCTCTGGGTATGGGTGGCTGGTTCCTGGAACAAGAAAAAATATATTGTTTGTGTCTAACGTTAAAATGGCGGAATTGATCGGACCCAAATATATATATATATATGCAATATGCATCCTAACATGATCCCAGGGACGGTTTATGAACGGTCAGAATTATAAAATGTTGCCTAGATTTAATAGAATTAATAGAATTAAAAATTCTGAACAAACAAAGCTTAAAAGAAAATGGGGCTTTAAGACAAAAACGTTCTGGTTCTTTTGACAGTAAGGGATGGATTAATCTGACTCTCATTGATATCTTAAAGCGGTAATATTTTGAATTCGTTATGTTCCTAATTCCAAAAATTAAATCAATATTTTCGAATAAGTGAACGATCCCTTTAAAGTCCCAGTTTTTTGTTATTTGTTAAGGATTCAAGATATTCAAGAAATAATTTTAATTGGAAATTTCCTTTAAATTAAAAGTTTAACAGGATTAAAAAGAACTGTTAAGGTAAAATTAATGAAGCCTAAAAATTTTAGAAGTTGATCGAGACCAATATTAGTTCTATCTGATGTTCCTGTCTCAAGAGACCAATATTAGTTCTATCTGATGTTCCTGTCTCGAGAGACCAATATTAGTTCTATCTGATGTTCCTGTCTCAAGAGACCAATATTAGTTCTATCTGATGTTCCTGTCTCAAGAGACCAATATTAGTTTCTCTACTCTACTCTACTCTACTCTACTCTACTCTGCTCTGCTCTACTCTGCTCTACTCTGCTCTACTCTACTCTACTCTAATCTACTCTACTCTACTCTACTCTACCTGCTAGAAGGAAATATTTAAAATCCTCCCCATCAACTTCATCAATTTCAGGCTTTTTAGGATTCTTCACCAGCAAACGTTCTACACCGTTTCCCTGCAAAATAAAAACGTTAAAAACGTTTTTTGCTCGCATTTTAAAATAAATTTGCTCAGGCAGTTAGATTTGCAACACTGTTTTTTTTTTCAAAATTAATAAAGGTTAATGCAAGTTTGTACTGAAACTTTTAAAACAAATTTTACCAAAATGTTTTCGTTGATTTTGTCACCTTAACCTCGTCTTCCTTTATATTAAAAAAGAGTCTGCAGGCACGGTTGTGTTGAAAACGGTTTTCAAATTTGTAAACGTTTAACAACCACCAACAACCTCCCAATATATTTGACATTTTTTTTCTTCTTTTTTACAGTTTCTTTTTTTGAAATAAACATTTTTTTATTTTTTAAGCATAAAATGTTTTAAAGTTTTATGCTATTTTGAATAAATTATCCGCTAGCTATAGTTTGGATGAAAATAAATAAAAGTATAATAAAAATAAATTACCTGTCCAAGGATTTTGTAAACTCTCTTTAATGATTTCTCCGAAACAAGATCTCCAGGGTCTACTAGAGCCTTGCCCTTCCTTTTGTGCGTTTTTATATCCTTCTCCATGTACAGTTCCTGCAGACAGTATGGAAATCAACTTTTCTAATCCCAATATCTTTGCAATCTGAGAGTACAAACCTTTCATATTTCAAACTTAGACTATCTGACCTAACAGAATTCACAGTTTGAAATATTAAAGGTCTCCGAAATTGTATTGAAAAGATATAGAGATTAGAAATTATTAGATTAGGGAATTATACAGTAACATAATAGAAACTCAAAACATTTTTCTTCTTCTCAATAGTACTTTAATAAGAGGAGATATGATTGAACACATTTCAGATTTCAAGCTAACATGCAATTTAGTTTAGTTTAACATGTACTGTAAACTGTATCTTGAATTTAGTTTAGTTTAACATGTACTGTAAACTGTACCTTGAATTTAGTTTAGTTTAACATGTACTGTAAACTGTACAGTGAATTTAGTTTAGTTTAACATGTATTGTAAACTGTACCTTGAATTTAGTTTATTTTAACATGTATTGTAAACTGTACTGTGAATTTAGTTTAGTTTAACATGTACTGTAAACTGTACCTTGAATTTAGTTTAGTTTAACATGTATTGTAAACTGTACTGTGAATTTAGTTTAGTTTAACATGTACTGTAAACTGTACTGTGAATTTAGTTTAGTTTAACATGTATTGTAAACTGTATCTTGAATTTAGTTTATTTTAACATGTACTGTAAACTGTACCTTGAATTTAGTTTAGTTTAACGTGTACTGTAAACTGTATCTTGAATTTAGTTTAGTTTAACATGTACTGTAAACTGTACCTTGAATTTAGTTTAGTTTAACATGTACTGTAAACTGTACAGTGAATTTAGTTTAGTTTAACATGTACTGTAAACTTGAATTTAGTTTAGTTTAACATGTATTGTAAACTGTACAGTGAATTAAGTTTAGTTTAACATGAATTGTAAACTGTACCTTGAATTTAGTTTAGTTTACCATGTACTGTAAACTGTACCTTAAATTTAGTTTAGTTTAACATGTATTGTAAACTGTACTGTGAATTTAGTTTAGTTTAACATGTACTGTAAACTGTACCTTAAATTTAGTTTAGTTTAGCATGTATTGTAAACTTTACCTTGAATTTAGTTTAGTTTAACATGTACTGTAAACTGTACTGTGAATTTATTTTAGTTAAACATGTACTGTAAACTGTACCTTAAATTGCTCAACTTCAGGGTTAGATTTCCATGTAACAAGGAGACAAGAGTACCCTGTAAACTCATCTTGGATCTAAGAATAAAACAAGAAGACAAGAGTAATATTAGATCTAAGAATAAAATAAGAAGACAAGAGTAATCTTAGATCTAAGAATAAAATAAGAAGACAAGAGTAATCTTGGATCTAAGAATAAAAAAGAAGACAAGAGTAATCTCGGATATAAGAATAAAAAAGAAGACAAGAGTAATCTTGAATCTAAGAATAAAACAAGAAGAAGACAAGGGTAATCTTGGATCTAAGAATAAAACAATAAGACAAGAGTAATCTTAGATCTAAGAAATAAAACAAGAAGACAAGAGTAATCTTGAATCTAAGAATAAAACAAGAAGACAAGAGTAATCTTGAATCTAAGATTAAAACAAGAGTACAAGAGTAATCTCAGATCTAAGAATAAAACAAGAAGACAAGAGTAATCTCAGATCTAAGAATAAAACAAGAAGACAAGAGTAATCTAGATCTAAGAATAAAACAAGAAGACAAGAGTAATCTTGGATCTAAGACGAAAAAAAGACAAGATTATCCTTTAAAAATTTCATTAAATGTAAAAATTTTAAATTTTGTAATATTTTAGTTATTGGTATTTTTAGAATTAAAATTCTTAGGCGCGCAGAGTATAAAGAAGCGGGGCGTAATATTAGAAAATTATGGAAATATTTATATTGCTGAGAAGCTGAATACAGAATTATTTCTTTTTTATTCTAAAATGTACCGTAATATATACATAACTATTAATTTGCTTGTGTTGCAAATGTCCTTATGAATTGTACTGAAAATGTACTGCATTGTACTGCAAATGTAATACAAAAACTATGCAAATGTATTGCAAATGTACTACAAACGTAATAAAAAACTCCGCAAATGTACTGCAAATGTACTGCAAATGTTTACCTGTTGTTTAGCTGCTTCATCAACCATTTCCTCTAACCTCATTCTTCTCTCTTTACCAGGTCCAGCTGCCCCATTCCTCTTCTTGGAACCAGACTGACCGGACTTAACGGAACACGTGGATCTGAAATATTGATTTTCTATATAATAATTTTCTATATATAATTTTCGCTTATGTGTATATATGTTAGCTATAGTCGGTCAAACGGGGCGGGAACAAATTGTCGATTTTTTTTCCAAATTTGAAATTTTGAAATTTGTTTTTGTTCCATTCCACGGGATACGTCTGGAACTTCAACTAACTTCAACTATATATATATATATATATAAGTATATTTATATTCTCTACTATGCATATATATATACAAGAATAATATATATATATATATATATATTCAATTATAGTCTCTACTATGTATATTCATATATATATATTTCATTTATAGTCTCTATCTATGTATATTTACTCGCGCCCTATAAGCTGTGTAATATTGAGAATAAATTAACGTTCAATATTGCATTAAAAGTTTATCTCATTAATACACGTAGGCAAAACTGTAAGAGATCTGCAGTAATCTGACCTAATAGCGGAGACTGAGAGGCATATGATATATAGCATATCCTTTATAACAAATATTTAAACTATAAGGAACATATGAAATAAAAATATATTTAGTTTCCACCTATTGGAGCTTATCAAGGAGTTCTTCTCCGCACTACTAGCTGCCTCCGCCATAGCATTCGCTGCAGCCTCATCCTCCATCCGCCGTCTGAAATAGAAAGCTTACATATTCGTCATAGCATTCGCCGCAACCTTATCTTTCGTCCGCTTTATATCCGCTTGTACATTCTCTTCCACCTTTCTCCGTCTTGAACAAATAGTTCACATTTTAAGAAGTTTTTTCAAACATCAGGAAAATTAAATATCATTTGTCTGACCCCCGAATCCCCCCCCCCCCTCCGAAAAAGATATCATAAAACTGTCCCCGTAAAATATATATTTTTTGCAAGAAGACTAATATGTAATACTAATAAGACTAATAAGTGCAGAACGTTCAAACTTTTTATTTTGTCAACCTTGCATCTGTGATAATGTATTCCGGAGTCAAAACTTGTGTCTGCCAACTTTTAAATTTGAAATCTAACTGCTTGATCCCTTTATGTGAGGTATCAGGGGATATTGAAGAGGAATTCAACTAATCCCTAGATCTGCATAACATGGAGATCTACGGATTTAATGATTGATCTCTATATCTGATGTGGGCATTTTTAAATGTGAGGATCAATGCTTAATCCCTTTTTAAAGTTTTCTGTGAAGGGTATAGACCACAAGGGGATATCGAAGTGGGATTGAATTAATCCTTAGTTCAGCATAAGGCGGAGATTAATGTTTGATCCGGAGATTTCACTCCTGTATGCCGAGTCCATTAGCGCCTGATCCAATCAGGGTTCAGTCATGTGTTTGATGACTATTCTGAACCAATAGAGTTAGTATGGCGGTAACATCTATCTTTCTATCTATCTCATTATTCAATCAGAGATATTAACTAACTTGATCTCTTGGATTTTTGATATCCACAATTTCTCTGTGATCTGATTGGTCGAACGCAACATTTCCTGGCTTTTTGGCTTTTTGATTTTTGCACTTGACTTGATATCGAATACAGATTAAGATAATATAGATTAACAAGAGTTCTCAACTAATCTCTGGTTTAAAAACTTCTAAAGACAATTAAACAAAATGATACCTCAGACATTCAAGTTCATACATCCTCATCTCAGTCATAAGAGTAGCACAGGCTTCATCCCAGTCATCCCCTAGGTTATCCCGGAGTACCTGGAGAATAGAGATACAGTGAGAACCAGAAAACTGTAGAATAAGAAGACGACATTAAAGTGCATTTAATTTAAGTCAAAACTTGAGTCCATTTTCCAGAGTTTTCTGGTTATCACTGTAGAACCTAGATTATATTGTAAATATCAGGGATAACAGTGAAAAATTCAGTTTATAGAAATTAGATTTTGCATCGTCATAACTCTCCTGTATTATATATATTTTTTAGGGGAGGAGGGACTGTCATTATAATTTCAAGTGACAATTCAGTTAACAAAAAATCTATTTTCGATTCACAATGGTACCCTTTAACCCTTTATTTTATCATTAATATGGAAAATATCGTCATTATTCTTGCTTCATAAGTGTTTAATTTTCAGAGAAATCATGGATATCTCATTCTTCTTGAGCAGGAAAACCTTTTAGGGTACCGATGTATAACTCGGACATTCCGATCGTAAAATTACTCTTCAGTTCCTCTAAATTAGGTACGATGAGATAGTATTGAACCTGATTAAGATCTCGACCGTAAAGTGTCTTGTAAGGATGAATCATCTCCTGTCTGCCTGTATCTGTATGAGTTGTCAGATCATCAATAACTATTTGATCCTTTGCCTAAACATCAATAAATTATTAGAAAATAATATATTTTTTCCAGAATCGAGGACATTGTTTTATCATGCAACTAAGATACTTGATATATGGCGAGATATTGATTTGATTAAATTGATATAATGGTTTTAACTTTATGAAAATATGAAGTTTGAATAAACTTAACACTGTTTAAATGTTAAATTTAAGTTGATTTTTATGCATATACATTACACAGGGTTACCCACAAAGAATGACACTTCAAAGGCGACTGTACGGAATTTATACTGTCCGTTTCTTAATATTCATGATTCCCTGCAACTGTAAACTGGTTTCTTGTCTATCCAAATTATATATAAGCAATTTAAAGAGAATATCGAAATGTAGAAGACTTAATTTTAACGAAGGAATCGACATATTACCGGAGTTTCAGGTCGTCTTTAATTGCTCATTCTTTGTGGGTATCCCTGCATGGATAATGTAAATTATTGATTGATTGATTCGGTCGCCATTTTTCTTGTTTGAATCTTATCACAGAGACCTTAAAAGTAGGGAAAGGTTTAAAAAAAATATTTCAATTAAAACGAACACCTGGATGATGTAGAGATATGCCAATATATCATTGCCATTGACATTTTTTAACCTCTCAATCCAAAACCATTCTTATCTTTTTGTTGAGAAAAATTTAAATAAAATCTTACATTTTCGAACTCTTCGTTGAGACCGCTGAGAGCTTTGTAGAGCTCCCTGGCCACCCTCTGTATCTCCAGATCCATCTCCTGCTTAGTGTACCTGGAACACAATACAGTACAATACAGTATGCAGTACAAGTATATTTCATTAACAGTTTGTTAAAACCCAAATATGAAAATATATTTTACTAACAGTTTGTTAAAAATCAAATATAGAAGTATTCTTTATTAACAATTTGTTTAAAACCAAGTATAAAAGTATGTTTCATTAACAGTTTGTTACAACCAAGTACAACAGCATTAACAGACTTCTCTGCACGCACATTTCTGTTACAGAGACAATGGCCGAAATTGTCAGAATTAAACACTTTTCAATCTATGAGAAAGAACGACATATTCCTCATTACTGATCAAGTAAAGGTTTAATGAATGTATTTAAAAGTAGGGTCACTTGAAACTACACCAAGAGTATTTTAAGAACTAAGTGTAAAAGAGTGTTTTAAGAACTAAGTGTAAAAGAATATTTTAAGAACTAAGTGTATGAAGAGTATTTTAAGAACTAAGTGTAAAAGAGTATTTTAAGAACTAAGTGTAGAAGAGTATTTCAAGAACTAAGTGTAGAAGAGTATTTAAGAACTAAGTGTAGAAGAGTATTTTAAGAACTAAGTGTAGAAGAGTATTTCAAGAACTAAGTGTAAAAGAGTATTTCAAGAACTAAGTGTAGAAGAGTATTTTATGAACTAAGTGTAGAAGAGTATTTCAAGAACTAAGTGTAGAAGAGTATTTCAAGAACTAAGTGTAGAAGAGTATTTTAAGAACTAAGTGTAGAAGAGTATTTAAGAACTAAGTGTAGAAGAGTAATTTAAGAACTAAGTGTATGAAGAGTATTTAAGAACTAAGTGTAGAAGAGTATTTTAAGAACTAAGTGTAGAAGAGTATTTCAAGAACTAAGTGTATGAAGAGTATTTCAAGAACTAAGTGTAGAAGAGTATTTTAAGGAATTAAGTGTAGAAGAGTATTTCAAGAACTAAGTGTAGAAGAGTATTTTAAGAACTAAGTGTAGAAGAGTATTTTAAGAACTAAGTGTAGAAGAGTATTTCAAGAACTAAGTGTAGAAGAGTATTTTAAGGAACTAAGTGTAGAAGAGTATTTCAAGAACTAAGTGTAGAAGAGTATTTTAAAAACTAAGTGTAGAAGAGTATTTTAAGAACTAAGTGTAAAAGAAAAGCAAAAGAATTGTGGAGAACAATATTGAAGTTTAATACTGAGAGAACTTACTTCCCAACTGAATTCAAGGTTTCTACTGAATTAGGAATATTATATAAAACTTAACCCTAAACAGCCGGGAACCATTAAAGTAAAGAAGGAAGGAGGGAGCAAAGTTACAGTGTTTGTAAGTGTACTTATTATTGTCATTTGTCAATGGTTCTGTTTTCCAAAGGGTGTTGATTTTTTTTTATGAAAAATACTCAATTTTTT
Organism: Eurytemora carolleeae; assembly: GCF_000591075.1. Classification (NCBI taxonomy): domain Eukaryota; kingdom Metazoa; phylum Arthropoda; class Copepoda; order Calanoida; family Temoridae; genus Eurytemora; species Eurytemora carolleeae. The sequence goes on along the minus strand of NW_019396340.1, from coordinate 155,132 downwards.
AAAGGGTATGGTAGTATGGTATTTAATAACTATTAAACATTTTAATTTCTATATTTACTAAATAAAATACAAAATTCGCTCTTTAAGAATCACGAAGAGGAATCTTACTGGGGGCTTGCTCTGAAGACTCAAGATTAGATTTTTCGAAACATTTTGTTAAAATAACAAAAAATCCAAACCTAGTCAGTCATTCCTTTTAAAGAATTAATGCCACAGTAACAAAAATGAATATTTAAAAGGCGTGAGATATTGATATTGCAACATGTCAAATTGTAGATATGGTATTTTAATTTTGTGATATTTATTAGTTTTTATTTTCTGGTTTTGAGAAATCACCCGCCACAAATATGCAAATTGAAATTTTTGAAACAATCTTTTCTTTAAAGTTAATTTTTTTTTCAAGTTTAAGGCTTTAAGCATTAAATAATAGTAATTCCTATCTAGTTGTTGCTATGAGAACCTAGCGCTAAAACTTTAATAATTCAAACTTTACAGAATTCTCATGAAACATAAATCTATAATTTAATCAAGTTCTTGGCTGCAACTAGGCGTGGATCTGGTTGAATCAAGAAATAAAAAAGTAGAAAAAAAATTTATACATTATGTACTGTGCATTAGAATTGATTTTTTAAGTATTTAAAAAAGTAACCTTTTCCCTTATGTTACGTATTATTAATTCGATTTTTTACCAAAAATGTACGTATTGTATTACATGAAAGTATATAAGTCGATTTTATAGAACATTTTTCACAATTTTTGCAATTTTGGATTTTCTGATTCGGAATTTCCAAGTATTTCTGCAGATTCTGGTAAATTCACTTCATTGATTATCAGTTAACGTCATTATTAACTCTTAAACGCGGCTTAGGGAACGTTAACAGTACATGGCATGTTAAAGCCAACCTTGTAACAGCACATGGCACGTTAAAGCCAACCTTGTAACGGCACGGCAATTTCAACCATAATTCAGCTCATTATACATTAATTAGCGTTTGGCACGTTAATGTAAACCTTGAAACAGCTCATGACACAGCTCGCGACACGTTGGTGTTAACATTGTGACGGCGTTTGACACGGCTCATGGCACGTTGATTTCAACCTTATAACGTCTTATGGCACTAAATCATCAACCTTGTAACGGCGCCTGTCACGTTAATATCAATCCGTGGCAACAATGTGACGTTAATGTGAATATTGTTACAAGTATTGACACCTTTTCACAAGATAATTTCAAGCTTATATATAACACCTAACTTTACGTTCACATATTCATGTAACAACTAACCTATCCTTTTTTATATTTGACACCATTTTGTAATATACCAGTACAACTTTTAACAACAAAAACTTATAGCCTTTGGATTTCCAAAATGTGGTCTGCCATTTTTGCAGATTCTAAATTGACGGAGATATTGAGAAAATCTCCCGCAAATTAATAGATACAAAGAAGAAATATCACATTTTTGAAAACTCATAAGACATTTTTTTCTTCCTTTTTTCATTATTAGAAATGATTTTAAAGTCGTCTCTAACTTCCCATGTTTATTGGGACACCCTGCATAATTTAATTATAAAAAATACTGCAGTAAAATACAATTCAATTCTGTAGTAGACAAATTATATTTATTCTTAATTAGTTCGATTAGGGTAGATTAGGGTAGATTAGGGTAGATTAGGGTAGAAAAAATAAGTAATTATATATTCCTAATATTGAATGTTACCATAGAAAACACTGTGAAGGTCAAGCTGGGGGGGAAAATCTATTATCATGCAATATATTTTACTAGAAACTAACTGTAAATAGACAACAAACTTTCCTAATACAATATATATTATAGGTTTTCAAGGAAAAAAGGAGAAAATAAATGATCAAGGATAAGACAAGGAAAGACGTTAAAAGCAGGTTTAAATGGTACCTATGTGAATCAGCCTCCCACTCATTAATTTTGAAGCTCACTTTAATTAACAAGAACAATCCCTTTAATGGAATTATCAAATGGATGATTCTAGTGGTTCGTCCTTTTGCAAGATTTTAGAGAAAACTTTTCAGGTTTTCGGTTCTTTTTCTCTGGAAGACGACGTAATAAAAAGCTCATAATTGCCAAGGTAATAAGGCATGGAAAGCTAATTGCTGTTGCGTATTCTCTGCGTACATATTGAAACCAGTTCTCTCTGGGCGGTGTTTGTAAACAAGATTAGATGCATCAGTGGTCCTCTAGTATCCAAAGAGGATAAAAGCATTTAATTTTAATAATTTTTATAATTCACATAATAGTTTGCAGTACACTGCAGTACTAAAAATGCGTACACCTCTGAAATAACTATCTTTACATTATAATTCTTTGCTATTTGCGTAAGTTTAACCCAGGACTGACCAGATTTCTTTAATTAGAACTCTTTGGTCTAGAATTCAACAATCTTTCAATCTACATGTTTTTAATACATTTTATTTAAAACTCATATGCCAACAAAAAGTACAAAAGAGAAAAAGGAAAAAAATGTATTTTTTATGTGTCAGAAAAGTCACTGCTTTTGCTGAGACAAGAACCAAACTGTTAAATCTGTGTTGTTTGTTTCTTTTTTAATAAAAATATAATGAGAGAACACTTGGAGTAAATAAATTGTTACTTTTAATAAGACTGCGTAGACCAAGTGTAGACTAAATAATGTAAAGTGTAAAGTGTAAAGTGTAAAGTGTAAAGTGTAAAGTGTAGACTATAGTGTAAAATGTAGACTATATAGTGTAAAGTGTAAAGTGTAGACTATGGTGTAAATTGTAAAGTGTAAAGTGTAGACTATAGCGTAAAGTGTAGACTATATAGTGTAAAGTGTAGACTATATAGTGTAAAGTGTAGACTATATAGTGTAAAGTGTAAAGTGTAAAGTGTAAAGTGTAAAGTGTAAAGTGTAAAGTGTAAAATGTAAAGCGTAAAATGTAGACTATATAGTGTAAAGTGTAAAGTGTAAAATGTAGACTATATAGTGAAAAGTGTAAAGTGTAAACTATATAGTGTAAAGTGAAAAGTGTAAAGTGTAGACTATAAAGTGTAAAGTGTAGACTATATAGTGTAAAGTGTAAAGTGTTAAGTGTAAAGTGTAAAGTGTACACTGTATAATGTTGGGGTGTATAAAAGCAACTGACCTGAGTCTGGGCCCTGTATATCTATGGGGGGGGGACCTACTTAATAATTCATAAATAAGAAAACCACTGATTCTGCGCAGCACTACCCTCTAAATACATTGACCGTGAACAGAAACCAATTAGACAATTAACTTCTTAATGAAAGGTTAAAAAAAGAGAAAGTAAAAAAAATAATATCAAAATTGATGAGAAAATAGTAAAAATACTAAAAGTCAAATACAAGTATTCATTAAGTATGTCAAGTTCGTCGAGTACACTTATAAATATGCTTTTTTATTGATAAACTTGACATATCGGATTTTGAGAGTACAAATTTAAAATATTGTAAATTTTAGAAAATTTATATTTTTAATTGTTAAATTATTTATAGTTATTTTCAGTGTTTTATTTTCATGAATTAACAATATTGGCTCCTGGGTGCTTTTCGGCTTTCTTTTACTAACAATTTTATAGCTGAAATTTTGATTCTCCAGTCGCATTTTTTGCCATTATTTGTATTGGTGCATTTTAGAAAATAACTAATATCGACATTTATTTTCGGCAAAACTTTTCATGATTGACCAGCCATAAAACCTTTTTTTACTTCTCGAGTTTATTACTACGTTAACGATCTTTACTCAAAATTTTAATTTTTCAGTTGATAACCTCCTGAATTTATAAATCAAATTTGGCACTTTTTATTTATTTTATTGGAGTCCAGTTTGTCCTTCTTATTAATATTTACAAATCATATGTAGTTGAAGCTTCAAGGTTCTCCTCTATATAACAAATCCACCTGCTTAAAGGGATTGTAAAGGGGTATAGGATGAAACCTGAGAATCTCAGGCGTTGAACGATACATATAAGACATCTATCTGATGTTTCTGTCTCGAGAAATTGACATAAAACTGTGTAAAATTTATGTGAAAAACATATATATGCAATTTTGTATAAAAGTTGTAGTATTAAAGAGATCATATTCAACAAATACGCAACCAATCTAAAAACGACAATATCCCACAGGAGCCTGAGAATCAGGGTAGAATAATATGCCCCATAACCCTACTAAAATTACAGTTTCTTTTACCTTTAAGTACAGTGTAAACAAATGCCTAAATAGTCCATTATTTATCTAATAACAATATAAAAAAATATTATGGATTGAACTTTATACATTTACAGTAATCATTATACATATCGTATCATATTATTCTAATGAAGGCAGAATTAGTTTTTATTTCCTACTATTATGCATTATTATTGACCTTTTAGTAAATTATGCTTCTTAAATCGCTTCTTAAATTTCTATTTTTATTTTTATAGTTAAGAATAAAAGTATACCATAAGAAGGCTGAAAGTATAAAAAGGAATCTTTGTTCAAACTGTAAAAAATACCATCTCTTCTTTCAAGCTACGATAATTTAGTTTTCTTGGGCCGCTGGAAATAAAGGCATTTAAAACACTGATGTCCGAAATTGAGTGCATCGCCGTTCTTTCCAGCTTGACCAACCTGTCGGTGGTCATAGATGACCTTCTCCAGGTCAAAAGCCTTCGGAGTAATCATTTTTTTAATCCAGGGGGTACACCCCCCTAATTTCACTCTGGGGGGGGGGGGGGTTATAGACTGCTACCCCCTGTAGCCGCCTATGAAAAATATACTAGGATTTTTAAAACTGTAGTTAGTAAATTGCTCGGTGTAGTTTAGAATTTACATTGTACATTATAAATGTTCTGTGTACAATGTACAATGTACATGTCTAGAGGGCTACAAAAAAAAGTTGAAAGGAAAAACAAAGACGAAGATTTTTCAACACTTTATATCTGGTCTTAATAAATGGTGGATTATTCATCCTTCCTGCGACTAAAATATTAATTTACAGGGTCACCCTTGGCCGCAAAGGATGAGATTTCAGAGACGACTGTACGGAATATATATTTAGCCGTACCTTCGTGGTTCCTTGCAGCTGTAAACGTGTTTCTTAAGTGACAAAATCATTTAATACACATTGAAAAGACTATTTTCAAAACAGAAAACCGAACTCAGCGTTAAGATCGTTATAATAGAAGAATGTTTAGGTCGTCTTCAACTGGTGTGGGTAAACCTGTACATACAATTCAACTGTTGTGGGTAAACCTGTACATACAATTCAACTGTTGATACAATTCAACTGTTGTGGGTAAACCTGTGCATACAATTCAACTGTTGCGGGTAAACCTGTACATACAATTCAACTGTTGTGGGTAAACCTGTACATACAATTCAACTGTTGTGGGTAAACCTGTACATACAATTCAAAATATTTAATAAAAAAAAACTTCTAAAGAAATATACTGCTCCAGGGACTTTAGAAAACTTAATTTAGAACCGGGTTGAAGAGAACGATGGGCCGGGCCGGGGGATATATATGTGGATAAAAAGAAAAAAAGATGGATGAATAACATGGTTTTGATATGGTTGGTCATCTCTACTTAAATCCCTTTTAGAAAATCCAAGGTTTGCAATCTTATATATTTATCATTGAAACCTTTATATGATCAGTATTGGAAGATATTTCGTCTTTCTGGGTTTAAAAGTGTTTATTTCTGATGATTCCTAAATGTTTTTCTTCAAAAGAAGTGCGCAATTGTCACTTTGCACTAAGGGTCACTTGAATTCACGCAAAAAAGTCCCTTTAAAATTAGTTTGGAAATCCACAAATGAAGACACAAAAATCTGCGAAATTTAAAGTAGTAATTGCGTAATTACAAGAAGGAAAACTGTTTGCACTTAAAACAAACAAACAATGAGGAGCAGGAAGCGTCCTAATGGTCTGTTTTTTTACATTCCAAACTCACCTGTCATCTTTCGTTTCTTGCTCTTTCGTAAACTCGTCTTCCATTCTTCTCCTTAAAGGGAACGCTCACTTATTTGGGTAATTTCGGGGTAAACTAAATAGCTTATTAGCTATTTATTAGGATTGGTCGTACTTTTCAAAAACAATTGTGGCCGGAAAAAAGCCTATTTTTGTCCCTTTGCGCTCGAATTCTGAACGAAAAATCGGCTTTTTCTCCGGCCACAGTTGTCTTTGAAAAGTAAGACTAATACCAATTAACAGCCAATAGGATGTTTTGTTTACCATGAAATTACCCAAATAAGTGAACGGTCTCTTTAAAATAAAAAAAAATGTAAAATTTATGAAAATACATTTTTGATTTTTTTTTTTTTTTTACCTGGTAACGATATGACTGTCATAACTGAAGTTACTGACGGGACCAGAGCAAACCAAGGACTTATCAATATCAGCAAGGTTCATGTTTATAGCTAGAGAGAGACTAGAGACACCTTCTGAAGATTTTTCTAACTAACCACTCTTTTTACAGTTTAACTGCAGTAGATATTGCTAGATTTTCTGATCGTCGATTATTTCACTTTTTTGATTTCGAGGATTTCTAAAAGTTTTGTTTATTGCTTGTTTATTATTGTAAATATTTGGCATTTAAAAAATCTGTTTTGGCCTAAAATGCCTGAATTTATATTTATATTTATAAACCAGTGTCTCTCTCACTATTGATTCTAAGAGGCTGAACATCAAAGCACTACTGAGGATATAATACAGAGGATACACTGAGGCCTTTTTCAGGCAGCTCCCTTTCCCTCTCCTTCTATACCACAACCTATACCCAGCACCGACACCTCCCGTTACCTTCTCCCCTTATATACCCCACCCTGTACCCAGCATCCTCCCTTTCTATATCCCACCATGTACCCAGCATCCTCCCCTTCTATACCCCACCCTGTACCCAACATCCAGCATATGGTTTTATTAGTTTCATTTGTGAACCCTGTCTCCTGATTGACCTGTGGTTGTTCAGACTTATCTCCTGCATCTTCTCCAACCTGTACAATAATACAGGGTTACCCACAAAGGATGAGACTGCAAAGACGACCTGAAATCTTTAAATAATGATTCCAAGGACAAATTTAGTCTTCTGCCTTTATAAAGTCGTTTAAATGGCTGACTTATTGATTTAACAAATAAAGAAACAAGTTAACAGTTGCAGGGAATCATGGCCGGATATAGGGAAACAGACAGTATAAATTTCGTACCATAGTCTATTAAGTTTACTATATATAGTAAACTTTGATTCTTCTTGCAAACTTATACAAAATACTTAAATAAGGACGACCTTTACTATAAACTTAGAATGAAGACGACATGTATTTAAATTAGTATCGGGTAATATAAGGTTTTTTTTTGCATTTAAAACCAGTTAAATCAAAAATCTGGTACAATTGCATTTTTTACTTTAAAAAAACGAAATGTTTCGGTTTATAAGAAAATGACTATTAAAGAACACGTTTACTTTGAATTAAAAAGCATCTTTCTGATACAATTTAAATATTTAAGATTTAAGATCCAGATGGGAATTTTATAGATAATTTTCTTCATGGAACACACATTTCATTTATGGTTATACATTCATTTCATTTAATGGTTTGATTTAAGTAAGAAATTGTTAACGTTTTACTAACCAATAATAAAAATGTAGAATGTGTTTAAAAGTTATAAAATGCATGAAATATTCTAATTTGTCTATAAAAAGTTATAAAATGCATGAAATATTCTAATTTGTCTTTAAAAAATGCATGAAATATTCTAATTTGTCTATAAAAAGTTATAAAATGCATGAAATATTCTAATTTGTCTTTAAAAAATATAAAATGCATGAAATATTCTAATTTGTCTATAAAAAGTTATAAAATGCATGAAATATTCTAATTTGTCTTTAAACAGTTATAAAATGCATGAAATATTCTAATTTGTTTATAAAAGTCTGATCTATGTAATGTAAAGGTTATTACTAAAATGTAGAAATGTCATTGTTATATTTTTTTGTATTGAAAAGTTTGTCTGACATAATTTTCTTTTATTATATTGTTTTTACAACTAAAACATGCAACCTAGCATTTTAGAACTATGGTGAATGATGTATCATAAAAACTATTTTACACAATCCAAAGCAACTTAATTCAACCTTATTTCTATATAAATTAAATTGACTTATGCAAATTTTACAAATTTGAAAAAATATCTTGCAGTAAAATATTGCAGTAAAATATTACAGTAAAAGCTTTTTAACCTTCTTGTTCTTTTTACTCAAAATTAAAATTTTTAGAAATATCATCAAATATTTGTTTTCTATAAATCGACAATTTTTTGACCTTGAATTCCAGAATTTTATTTTCTCCTACTCTCCCTCCCAGCTGGAAATCCACCATTTTATCTGAAGAAAAATTTCAAACATTTTTAAGGATGGTTATCTATATAATGTATACAACGATTATAGTATTAATAACTAGCTAAAGGGCCCGGCGTTGCCCGTAAAAAAAAATTCTAAAAATTAAAAATTTTATGGAAAAAAATTATTCAACTTTTTTGTAGCCTATGTCACCCCCATGCTTTCAATGAGTGTCCACAAAAAATGTCAGCTCATTCGGTCCAGCCGTTTTGCCAGCCAGAGGGATCATACATACGAATGTCATGTTTCTATTAATACATAAGTAAACAGTATGTGTATTGTAAAGTCTGCATTTATATTAAATGTATACTGAATCTGTGTGTATGTACTAAATGTTTACTAAATGTAAACAGAATATGTATACTGAATGTGTTCTGAATGTATACTGAATGTGTTCTGAATGTATACTGAATGTGTTCTGAATGTATAGTGAATGTGTTCTGAATGTATACTGAATGTATTTTGAATGTATACTGAATGGATATTGAATGTATATGTACTAAATGAATACTAAATGTATACTTAATGTATACTAAATGTATATTGATTGTATACTGAATGTACACTAAATGTATACTGAATGTATACAAAATGTATACTGAATGTAAACTAAATGTATACAAAATGTATACTGAATATAAACTGAATGTATACAAATGCATAATGAATGTATACTGAATGTTTACCAAAAGTATAATGAATGTATACTGAATGTATACAAAATGTATAATGAATGTATACTAACTGTAAACAAAATGTATAGTGAATGTACACTAAATGTATACTGAATGTATACTGCATATATACTAAATGGATACTAAATGTATACTCATTGTATACTGAATGTATACTGAATGTATTCAAAATGTATACTGAATGTAAACTAAATGTATACAAAATGTATACTGAATATAAACTGAATGTATACAAAATGTATAATGAATATAAACTGAATGTATACCAAAAGTATAATGAATGTATACTGAATGTATACAAAATGTATAATGAATGTATACTGAATGTATACTGAATGTATAGTTAATGTATACTGAATGTATACTGAATGTATACCAAATGTTATGATGAATGTATGATGAATGTATAGTGAATGTATAGTGAATGTATACTGAATGTATACTGAATTTATACTGAATTTATACTGAATTTATAACAAAAGTATAAAGAATGTTTACTTAATGTATTATTGTATACTGAATGTATACTGAATTTATAACAAATGTATAAAGAATGTTTACTTAATGTTTTATTGTATACGGAATGTATAGTATACTGCAGTATACCTGTTAAGGCAAAGTAAGCTTATTATGCAACTTCTGTAATTCCTTGAACTTGGCTGGCAATAAAGATTTATCAATATTCGGGAAAAATTTATTTAAAAAATTTATTCAAAAGTTTCTTTTTTGAAAATTTAATTTTAACCTAATTTAGGTTTTTCTTAGATTTAAAAAAAATTTGTTGTTTTTTAATAATTTGAATATTTTGTTTCATGTTTTGTATTGTGTTGGAACCTATAGAGGTTCTATAGAGGTTCTATAGAGGTTCTACAGAGGTTCTATAGAGGTTCTACAGAGGTTCCATTGAGGATAGTTTTACCAACCGCCGCTCTTATACAAACCTTGCAGACAGATAGATAGATAGATAAATAAATAGATATAAGGATATATAGATAGACAGACAGAGAGATCGATAGATAGATAGATAGATAGATAGATAGAAGTTAGAATTGAACAAAAGTAAAATCTGTTTTCCAAATTCATATTTGCCACTCCTCTGGTTTAATTAAACAATTAAACATAAAGTTGCCTTTTCTCTTTTATATTATTATCATAAGTAGGCTGATGCGTTTAAGATGAAATGTTTAAAAATACAACAACAGTAAGGGTGAGCCTGAATTTCTTCGTATTGCTTAGGGTGAACCAAATTTCTAGGTGATATTTTGACCTTGGGTTAGTTTATAATTCATTGTACAATGCAGTTTGTTCGGGAAATTATGTAAAATATACTTAGGAATTTGTAAAAAGGTTCTCTCAGATCAATGGTTGGTTCCTTTATATGAAGAAGAAATATGCTAAAAAGAAGAGCTGCAGCTCTGAGCAATATGTGTAATATTAGATAAAAACAAAATTTGGAACATTTGTTAAAAAACATATTCCCCGTGTTCACAAGGCCCAAGGGATTAGAATCTATAAATCTACAAACAGAAAACAGATTTATGATCAGCTAAAAAGAAGATACAACATTTAAAGAATAAATTCACTGCTCTTTTTTAAATTTTGTTAAAATTTCAAATACAAAAATAAATGTTAAAAAAAGTTATGGCTGCAAGTATAGATAAATTAAAATAACAGATGGGACACTAGATGTCGTCTTTTTAAAACTAGTTCACAATAACCCTATGGCAGAAGCCCAGAGGAGTTTCGCGCAGTCTCCGTAGAATTACGAGACAGAGAGAGCCTGTTCTTCGCCGATTGAGCAAAACTCATCTGGGCTACTGCCTCAGGGTTATTGTGAACGAGTTTCATCCAAATCTTCAAAAGACGACATTTATTTATCCTATCTGTTATTTTAATTAATCTATGGCTGCAAGGTATGAAAACCACGGAGTATTTAAGAGGAATTAAATGAATCCGAAGATCGCTATACAATGGAAATCATTGCGTGATCCCAAGATTCACAACACACATGTTCTAACCTCTGAGCTAAAAACTTTAGAATGATGGATATTGAGATTAATGCTTGATCCTCTCTTTTTGCTAATCTACAGACTAATTTAGTAATTAGATTCATTTATAGAGATTAGAGATGCACCAAAGATAATATATATATAGATATGCAGGCAGGTAGAAACCTCCTTCCTAAATTGCTTGTAGCAGACAACTAATTTTTGAACCTCTGAGAAAATGTGCAAGGAGAGACATCTATAGCAAATTTAGCAAATTGATTACTTTCTATATTCCTTTCTCCCCTTGCTGCTATCTGTAGGAAATACGCATTTGTGTTATATAAACATACAGTACGCGTATTGCATCCTGTATAGTTCAAGTGTTGCTATCTGGACCTGTTTGACCAATAAAATTAAATTTCAAGGTAACACAAACATACAGTACGCGTTTTGTTTATGTTATGATCAGATCAGTTGTAATTTGTCCTAGACTCGATGTACTTTTATAGTCATAATTTTTATTTAAATTGCGTTAATTTAAGTATGCCATTCAGTACAACTTGCACATTTAAACTTTGTCTAGTCAAATTCCTACCTCAGTTTTATTTGCATTGATTAATTTGTTTCATTAAGTACAATATGCAGTATACATTGTTGATACTATAGTACGCATTTAGTGTTATCACGCATAAACAAAGTGATAAATTAGCATCAATCCAGAGGATAAAATGCCATGCGTACGACAGAGATGGTGCTGTTTGCACATTTTCTCAAGACCTCTAAATTTATACCTGCCTGCATATCTATAAATATATTATCTTTGAGATGCACTCTTTAACTTTTGAATAACCGGTTTTAATTTTGCCGCATTTGTGGTGTCATATCAATTGGACTAATGATCGGTTGACCGAACGTAAGTTTTGGATTAATGATTTTTAAGACTAACGTTTAAAAGGACTATAGTCCTCAAATGTGATAAAATATGTTTTTTTATGTTCATATAAACATCATTAAATTAATATTTGTTTAAATACTCTTAAAGCCGGTTTGTGAGTTGTGAACAGCTAACTTTACTTCATCGGATATAAGTCCAATTGATATAGCATCATGGATATTCAAATTCTAAAAACTTTAGAATAGGATATCCTTAATCCCGTGTGGTTAATTAATCTGAGCTGAGCTGGAAACTTTTGAATGGTGGATATCGGGATTAATGCTTGATCCACTCTTTTTCTTAATCTGGAGATTAAGAAAAAGAGTGGATCAAGCATTAATCCCGATATATACCATTCAAAAGTTCCCAGCTCAGGACATATTTTACAGCTTCTTTATTTATACATGATACTTGTCAAGCATGGTCTGGTTTGCGAATGAATGTCAAGTATTTTAAAACCGATATATAAAAACGTATACCTAAAAAATCCAAAACTAACTGTATTTGGTCTCCCTGTGGCCTGTACTCCCTGCAGTGTAAACACTAAACTTTGTCAGTAGTTCTCCAATTTCACCTTAGAGGAAGCTTAGGTGTTTATAGAAACATTTTACTCTTGAAGATAATGTAAATTGTTCTAGAAAATATTGAATTTAGGGCTCTGGTAAAAAGCAAAACCCGAAATGTCGAAATCTGAACAAAAGTCTTCATATCTACGCACAAAAAAGGCAGACTATATTTTGGAAATATCCAATTAAAGACTTTTGACTTCGGGATTATAAACTCTAGAACTTTACTTTTATAATCAAGTCTACAAATATATGCCGCAAATTCTTACAGAGATCAAAGACGACCTTCATGTCGTCTTGCTACTGTCATGTTTCGTGGGATACCCTGTACATAAACATAAACAGTCTTAAGGTACGGCATTTAACACCCCTTAAATGCAGTACACAACACACAATTGTAAAAATTAACGCTAATTAACCCCCCCCCCCCCCCCAATAAAAAATAGCTGCAAAAATGTAATGTACTTACTTTTATGCAGTTATACAACCTTGTTACTATGAGAATACGTGACAATTGCAATTTAAACGCAGATTTCTTGAACTGGAAGTTTCCCTGATTTTTGTGCATTTGCGTCGACCAATAAGAAGGGAAAAATAGGAACCAGGCCCTCGTATTCGACCAATAGGAAGGAGTCCGAGTATAAAGGGTTAATTGTGTACAGAAGAGTCCTGCGTAGAAATCACCAAGGATTTCAAGAATATAAACTAGTTTCAAGATAGACACTAACCAATATGGTGAAGGGTGAAGAAAGGTTACATGAAACCATTTATATTTTACAAAATATCTTTTTTGTGACAGTTTTGTCACTTATTTAGGAGTATGAAAGGACTCCTGGAAGGAGAGCCCGTCATGTCTTTGTATACATATTTTTATATATATATCGAGGAGTATGAAAGGACTCCAAGAAAGGAGTACCCCGACATGTCCGTGTACATCTATATATCTAGGAGTATGAAAGGACTCCAGGAAGGTGTGCCCCTACATGTCCGTGTATATCTATATATCGGGGAGTATGAAAGGACTCCAGAAAGGAGTGCCCCTACAAGTCCGTGTATATTTTTATTTCTATGAGTATGAAAGGACTCCAGGAAGGAGTACCTCGACATATCCGTGTTTATCTATATATCTAGGAGTATGATGGGAACTCCAGTAAGGAGTACCCGTGTATATCTATGTATCTAGGAGTATGAAAGGACTCCAGGAAGGAGTACCTCGACATGTATCTAGGAGTATGAGAGGACTCCAAGTAAGGGGTACCCTTGTATATCTATATTTCTAGGAGTATGAATAGACTCTAGGAACGAGTTCCCCTACATGTCCGTGTATATCTATATATCTAGGAGTATGAATGGAATCCAGGAAGGAGTACCCGTGTATATCTATATATCAAGGAGTATGAATGAACTCCAGGAACGAGTTCCCCTACATGTTCGTGTATATCTATATATCGTAGGAGTAAGAAGGGACTCCAGGAAGGTTTGCCCCTACATGTTCGTGTATATCTATATATCTAGGAGTATGAATGGACTCCAGGAAGGAGTACCCCAGCATGTTCGTGAATGGATCAATCATTGGGCAGATATCTGTGAACCCCAGGTACATAATACAAAAATTAAACACTACCATCAAAAGCAGTTGCTAATCTCATGTGAGCTTAAACTAAAATTCATTTTAAAAAATTGAAGTATGTAGTTTTTATATATAATATTTTATTTCATTCGCAACTTTATTTTTATTTAATTTAAACACTTGTTTTGGAATATGAAATATGATTGTTTTGTGTGTTTGTACAGGATATTCATATTATGGACGGAACTAGTGAAGAAGACGTGGCCTTGAAGGTTAGAATTTATCAATTTTCAATATTAAACCATCTTTAGAGATTTATAACTGGGTTTCCGTCATATTCTGGGAGGGAGACGGGGAACGGGTTAGGACTCAAGATTTAGACAATTTTTTTCAATGTTCTTAATATTAAATGTCTGATTATTATTCCATTTTTCAGAATATAACTCAACTTTGGCTGTCATGAAACTTTCTGTTAGAAACTAATAAGAAATGTGTTCATTAAAACATAAGAATATAGAATTTTCTTAGCTGGCTGAAGACTACTTGGACCTAAAATTATGAATATTTTTCAAAACCTTACATTGAACAAGATGCATCATGCAACTAAACTTTGTAAGGTTTACTTTAAGTTTGAACAAAATGGAGAAAAGCAAAAAACGTTCGGGAAACTTGTTAAACTTTGATATTTAGAAAATGTTGGTGCGTACCGGAGTTCTGATTCATCTACCTAAATATGAGAACTGTTTCCTAGCCAGGACAGATCCTAAAGATGTTGCCAGGACGGAGAGCAGGACGTTTATATCTACGCAGGTATCTAGATTAGGACGTTTATTATCTATAGCGTAGGACGTTTATGTCCTCCAAGGTATCAAGAGTAGGACGTTTATATCAACATATGAATATAGATTAAGACGTAACTCAGCTAACTAGATTAAGATGTTTATATAATAAAAGGTATCTGGAGAGTAGGACTTTTATATCAACTCGGGTAACTACATTAGGGTGTTTGGATCAACCCCAGGTATCTTGAAAAAAGGATGTTTATTTCAACCCAGGAGCTTGGGAGAAGGATGTTAATATCAACCCAGGTATCTGGGGATAAGGATGTTTATATCAACCCAGGTATCTAGAAAGTAGGACGGTTATATCAACACAGGTATCTGGAGTAGGACACTTGATATCAACACAGGTATCTAGAGTAGGACGTTTATATCAACCCATGTATCTAGAGTAGGACGTTTATATCAACCCTGGTATCTTGGGAGAAGGATGTTTATATCAACACAGGTATCTAGAGAGTAGGAAGGTTATATCAACACAGGTATCTGGAGTAGGACGTTTATATCAACCAATGTATCTAGAGTAGGACGTTTATATCAACCCAGGTACCTAGAGTAGGACAATTTTATCAACCCAGGTATCTAGAGGATTAGGACGCTTTTATCAACCCAGGTATCTTGGGAGAAGGATGTTTATATTACTAGAGTAGCTATATTAACCCAGGTATCTAGAGTAGCTTGTTTATATCAACCCAGGTATCTGGAGTAGGACGCTTATATCAGCCCATGTATCTAGAGTACTTTGTTTATATCAACCTGGGTATCTAAAGTATCTTGTTTTTATCAACCCATGTATCTAGAGTATCTTGTTTATATCAACCTGGGTATCTAAAGTATCTTGTTTTTATCAACCTGGGTATCTAAAGTATCTTGTTTTTATCAACCCAGGTATCTAGAGTATCTTGTTTATATCAACCCAGGTATTTAGAGTATAGGACGTTTATATCAACCCAGATATCTGGAGTTGGACGCTTATGTCTACGGCATGTGCTTTTGTTCCTAAATATAGAAAACAAAATAATTTAGGGACATTTTATTTTAATAAAAAATCCGTGTTTAGAGTGAGATTGAGTCTGTTCCTGTGACTGAAAAGTATTCAGGGAAACTAGGAAACTGGATGTCTCCTCAGGACCTAGAGGCTAAAGTAAAGGTATAAAATCATTTTATCAATTATTTTTATTCTTTTAACCTTGGTAACAGTTTATATTGGTTAGCAACACCACGACTGAACTCTTAATATCCAATGTGTAAACCTTTAAATTGATTGATTTAAGCTAAATGTCAACAAGGTTACAGTGTATAAAGCACTAATGTACACTATATTAACGAAAATTGGCTGGCAGGTAGATAACTATCAGCACGGCCCTGTCTAATTTAAAGGTTTTACCAATCATAATTTCAAACCTTGATCTGATAACATCTTGATCCATCATTAACCCTATGTCTAGGAGCTCTTCCCAGGCTGTATGGCGGGAAGAACTATGTACGTTATTCCCTTTAGTATGGGACCAATAGGTTCTAAACTATCTAAAATAGGTAAAAACATCTTCAGTATGGGACCAATAGGTTCTAAACTATCTAAAATAGGTAAAACCACCTTCAGTATGGGACCAATAGGTTCTAAACTCTCTAAAATAGGTAAAAATACCTTCAGTATGGGACCAATAGGTTCTAAACTCTCTAAAATAGGTAAAAATACCTTCAGTATGGGACCAATAGGTTCTAAACTATCTAAAATAGGTAGTTAACATCTTCAGAATTGGACCAATAGGATCTAAACTATCTAAAATAGGTAGTTAACATCTTCAGTATGGGACCAATAGGTTCTAAACTATCTAAAATAGGTAAAACCACCTTCAGTATGGGACCAATAGGTTCTAAACTATCTAAAATAGGTAAAAACATTTTCAGTATGGGACCAATAGGTTCTAAACTATCTAAAATAGGTAATTAACATCTTCAGTATGAGACCAATAGGTTTTAAACTATCTAATATAGGTAATTATGGGACCAATAGGTTCTAAACTATCTAAAATAGGTAATTAACATCTTCAGTATGGGACCAATAGGTTCTAAACTATCTAAAATAGGTAAAAACACCTTCAGTATGGGACCAGTAGGTTCTAAACTCTCTAAAATAGGTAATTAACATTTTCAGTATGGGACCAGTAGGTTCTAAACTATCTAAAATAGGTAATTAACATCTTCAGTATGGGACCAATAGGTCCTAAACTATCTAAAATAGGTAATTAACATCTTCAGTATGGGACCAATAGGTTCTAAACTATCTAAAATAGGTTAAAACATCATCAATATGGGACCAATAGGTTCTAAACTATCTAAAATAGGTAGTTAACATCTTCAGTATGGGACCAATAGGATCTAAACTATCTAAAAGAGGTAAAACCACCTTCAGTATGGGACCAATAGGTTCTAAACTATCTAAAATAGGTAAAAACATTTTCAGTATGGGACCAATAGGTTCTAAACTATCTAAAATAGGTAATTAACATCTTCAGTATGAGACCAATAGGTTTTAAACTATCTAATATAGGTAATTAACATCTTCAGTATGGGACCAATAGGTTCTAAACTATCTAAAATAGGTAAAAGCACCTTCAGTATGGGACCAATAGTTCTAAACTATCTAAAAAAGGTAAAAACACCTTCAGTATGGGACCAATAGGTTCTAAACTATCTAAAAAAGGTAAAAACATCTTCAGTATGGTACCAATAGGTTCTAAACTATCTAAAAATAGGTAAAAACATCTTCAGTATGGTACCAATAGGTTCTAAACTATCTTAAATAGGTAAAAACATTTTCAGTATGGGACCAATAGGTTCTAAACTATCTAAAATAGGTAAAAACACCTTCAGTATGAGACCATTAGGTTCTAAACTATCTAGAAAAGGTAAAAATACCTTCAGTATGAGACCAATAGGTTCTAAAACTAAGCGACTCAAAAAAAAGATTTTGTTGGGAATTTATGATAATTTTATTTTTATTTTAGGAATTGAGATAACTGATAGTGCGTATGTTGCTGTGAGTATGCGTATAATGACCAGGGTTGGAGCTAAGGTTCTCCAGGTGCTAGGGGAGGAGGGGCAGTTCATCAAGGGGGTTCATAGTATAGGGGCTCCTCTAGCCCCTGGACAACAGGTGGATAAATTAGAAATTCTAAGAAATTAGATTTACATGATTACTTAAGTTACACCATCATAGTTGATATCGTTTTCACACAGATGAAACTTGAATTTATCTTAAGAAGTAAAATCAAATCGGTGGACCGGATCTACTAAACAGTGAGTTTATATTTAATATTTTTTTATTAAGAGTGTTATTTGGCCCTGTAATCCTGAGAATGTGTTGGTAGCCCACAAACCTGATACTTCAGAAATTATCAGGTATTATACACCGTTTCTAAATGTCGTCTTTTGCAATTTTTAAATTAATTGTAAATCTCCGGTTTGAAATGAAAATATCAATTGTTTAGTTTTGGATCTGGCTACGGAGGGAATTCTCTCCTGGGAAAGAAATGTTTAGCACTGCGGTTAGGAAGCGCTATGGCTAGGAAGGAAGGCTGGTTAGCTGAGCATATGTTGATATCTGGTAAAAAAAATAAATTTTTTTTTTTACTTACGCCAAAAATTTGCCCCTGTCTATAGGATTCTTGCAGCTCGAAAAATACATTATTCTAGATTTGTTTTGCAAATTGGTTTAATGGGTTCCTGAGTTATGAACGGACATACAAACAAATAGACACACAAACAGAGAAATTACTTCTTATATTTATTGATCTTAACCAATTGTGTACAGTTCATTTTCCATTTTTATCAAAAACTAAACGGCACGTTTTTATTTGTACATTTTCCAATAAATAAACTATAATTTCTCAAAATTTTCATTTTTTAACCATTGAAAGATTATAAACAAGTGTGTAAATGTAAATAGAAATTATTCGCAATTGTTTATTTCTGAAAATGTGAGGTTCCACAACAAATGAGTCGAATCGGGTAAGAATGAGTCGAATCGGGTTAGAATTGAAGTTTTTTGGATCCAAACACGCTATACGAAGTGAGATCAATAAGTTTCGCTAAAAATAAATTATTAGTACCTGCAGAAGTCTCAGCCCTGACATTTTTTTCTTGAAAGTTACTTTATTTATACCGCAATATTTTTCATATTAGTTCATGTCGATCAGATCTTTGTAGTAATTGTAAGAAGAATATCAGCTTCGTTCATCACAACAAGAAAAATTTCAAAAGGGTTCCAAACTTGATCCAACAAAGTCTGTGTTAGAACCTTTAAGAACGATGAAAAGAGATCAAGTATTTAATGTATGAGGACTTTTGAGGAATTTTCTGACTTTGATTTACATACGAGATACATAATCAATGATATCTCTCTGGTCCTAGGTTAAAAACTTTTGGACAAATTTTTCCCAGATTTTTGTCATTTTTTTAATCTTTTTAATCGAAGAAAAAAAACATTTTTGTGTAGCCGAGCCTTCAAAGTGTTCTCTTTCTCTGGTCAATATTCTAGATATTCCTATGCTGTGACAACGAAGCTAATTAATCCACCTTCAGGAGATACTCCTTACATCATAACAACAATCTGCTTGACGCCAACCTGACCAAAAATGTTTCCAGTATAGATACAGTGAACTTAAAAAAATAATTTTAGAGCTGAGACTTCTAGAATACCCATAAGAAAATTTTAGAGTAACTTATTGATTACAGCTCGCACTTGAAAATGTTGAACATATCTGTTTGTAGGGATCACTAATTCTCAGGGAGAGAAGAAATATATAGTTGCTGCATTCCCTTCAGCTTGTGGTAAAACCAACCTTGCAATGATGCAACCTAGGTTGCCAGGATACAAGGTATTATAAATATATAGTTGATGCATTCCCCTCTGCTTGTGGTAAAACCAACCTTGCAATGATGCAACCTAAGTTGCCAGGATACAAGGTATCATAAATATATAGTTGATGCATTCCCCTCAGCTTGTGGTGAAACCAACCTGGCAATGATGCAACCTAGGTTGCCAGGATACAAGGTATTATAAATATATAGTTGCAGTATTCCCTTCAGCTTGTGGTAAAACCGACCTTGCAATGATGCAACCTAGGTTACCAGGATACAAGGTATTATAAATATATAGTTGCTGCATTCCCCTCTGCTTGTGGTAAAACCAACCTTGCAATGATGCAACCTAGGCTGCCAGGATACAAGGTATTATAAATACATAGTTGCTGCATTCCCCTCAGCTTGTGGTAAAACCAACCTTGCAATAATGCAACCTAGGCTGCCAGGATACAAGGTATTATAAATATATAGTTGCTGCATTTCCCTCTGCTTGTGGTAAAACCAACTTTGCAATGATGCAACCTAGGTTGCCAGGATACAAGGCATTATAAATATATAGTTGCAGTATTCCCCTCAGCTTGTGGTAAAACCAACCTTGCAATGATGCAACCTAGGTTGCCAGGATACAAGGTATATTCATCTATTCATTGAAGAACCCTGAACGCCCGGATGGTGAGAGGGGGGAAGGATTTTTCCACTGTTTACAGCCGACAAGCGAAGAAAATCCTTCCTCCACTCACCAACAACGCTGTCACTTCATCTTTGAGCCAAAAAGTAGTTACTTCATATGAGGATTTTGAGTGTCTATTTCTATTAAGACGCCATTTTCTGTTAGTTTGAGCGCATCCAGAGTATTAACCTTAATAAACAACCTTGGTGTAATGTGAATAATGTATATCTACACTGGGAGGGTTACAGTGTAGTCTAGATTATCTTATATTAATCTAGACCCTTCCTTAAATTCATCTATTATTCATTATTTCGTGGATTCTAAGTATCTCTGCATTCTCTGACATATTAATGTATAGGTGAGTGTAGTTGGAGACGATATTGCCTGGTTGAGACCAGATGAGAAGGGTCAGCTCAGAGCAATCAACCCAGAGAACGGATTCTTCGGAGTAGCTCCAGGTACTAAATAAACTTGGAATAGAAAACCCAAGATAGAACCCCAATCTAGAGTGTGACAAAGGGGGGAAATAATTTACAGTGAAAACCATAAATATGTGAAATCTTAAGTCTATTTGAGAATGTTGCAAAGCAGTAAGTTTTACCAATAGCTTGAAAATTAACTTATCAAGCGAAATGGGTCTGTGTACACTGCACAATTGTTGTGTGTCTTGCTCATTGGAATATTTAACATCATAACTTGAATCTAATAATTGTAGTATTTTTATTCCACAGTTTAATGGGATCACTGTAAAAACTGAAAATTATTAAATTCTAAAATCATGAGATTTCTTTTGAAAATTAACTTTGGATTTATGAATATCTTATTGACTGCTAACCGTTTCTACCATTCAGGCACTAGCTACACTAGCAACCCAGTAGCCATGCAATCCATTTTTAAGGATACTATTTTTAGGTAAGATTAATTTATCAATTTTAGATCTCTAAATTTCTTTATTTTACACGCTTTCCTTTTCTTCTATCGTTTCCAAACATCAGAAAGTTTAAATTCTTTCCAAACTCTGTAAAGGGATTTTTCTAAATTTTTAGAATTGGGAATTAGAATTGAAATCAATTTGAAAATCAACAAAAGCTACAAAAAAACTTGATATTTTAAAAACTCTAAATTACTTTTCAATACGGAGAGCTTTGTTAATAAAGTTTAATTTCTGTAAGTTTTAAATTTCAGGTAAAAAAAATATTATTTAGTAATGTTGCGATGACAGATGATGGTGGAGTATGGTGGGAAGGAATGGGAGATAAACCAAAGGAAAGATCTGTCAACAAATATAATATAATATTTTCATGAATCAGAACACAAAAGCCCGAATTGTTTAAAAAAAAATTAAATTAGCGAAAGTTTCTATGAACTGGGACCGAAAGAGGTAGCTGAAACACCTGCTTCTGGTTAAAATCCTGAATTACCGATAATTCATAAGGACTCGTATATAGTTCAGCGACCTCTCCAATTCATTAAATACATTCCCAGTTGGCTTTTTAATGTAGAAATATTTATTCTAGAAGAAAATAGACAACATTGTGATGGATTGAAGATTTTGGATGAGAGAAATTGATATTTAGTCATTTTATTAAGTGGATGAAAGTACATGGATGAAAGTACATGGATGAAAGTACATGGATGAAAGTACATGGATGAAAGTACATGGAATGGATGAAAGTACATGGAAGAAAGTACGTGGATGAAAGTACGTGGATGAAAGTACATGGATGAAAGTACATGGATGAAAGTACATGGATGAAAGTTGAGATTAATTAAACTATTTAGAATTTTAAAAAGCCTGACTCATCTGTCACATAGAGTTGTATTGATTGGAAAGGAAAACCATGGAGACCAACCTCATCCAACCCTGCAGCTCATCCCAATTCAAGGTATAGATAATTCATCCAACCCTGCAGCTCATCCCAACTCAAGGTATAGATAATTCATCCAACCCTGCAGTACTCATCCTAACTCAAGGCATAGATAATTCATCCAACCCTACTCCTCATCCCGTCATACTAACTCAAGGTATATACAATTCATCCGACCCTGCTACTCATCCTAACTCAAGGCATAGATAATTCATCCAACCCTACTCCTCATCCCGAATCAAGGTATAGACAATTCATCCAACCCTGCTCCTCATCCTAACTTAATTTATAGATAATTCATCCAACCCTGCTCCTCATTCCAACTCCAGGGATGAATAATTTATCCAACCCTGCTTTTCATCCCTGCTAAAATTATAAATAATTCATCCAACCCTGCTACTTATCCTAGCTCAAGGTATAGATAATTAATCCAACCCTGCTACTCATTCCAACTCAAGGTATAGATAATTCAGCCAACCCTGCTACTCATTCCAACTCGAGGTATAGATAATTAATCCAACCGTTTTTTCACCTTTAATTTCAATTTAGGTTCTGTACTCCGCTACTGAACTGTCCGGTGTTAGATGAATCAGCTGAAGACCCAGCTGGAGTTCCTATCGCGGCCATCTTGTTTGGAGGTCGTCGTCCTTCCGGCGTTCCTCTGGTTTATCAGGCGATATCTTGGGAACATGGCGTTTTCATGGGTATGTACGATAACGAGGCTGTTTTATTAATCAAGAACTAAACTATATTTTTTCCCAGGCGCTTGTGTGAAGTCCGAAGCTACAGCTGCAGCTGAGTTTAAAGGAAAGCAGATAATGCATGATCCGTTCTCAATGAGGCCATTTTTCGGGTACAACTTCGGAGATTATCTCAGGAATGGCGGGAAAATCAATTATGTCTTTGAAATTCTAATACTAAATGTTTTTTCTATTTGATAATGTCTTGCCTTGCTGGGTTTTGGTTTAATAGCTAGTACATGTATTTTTTATATATTGCTGTTGCATTTGACTTGCAAGAAAGACGAAGAAAGATAAACAAATTTTTCAGCTTAATTGTTTATTTTACCCGGTCTTGATCAGGCATTGGATTAGTATGGGGAAGAAGCTGAAGATTAAACCTCCAGTCTTCATGGTTAATTGGTTCAGGTAAACGTTATGAGTCAATCTACAGCCATGACGACAAGAACCTGTATAGCCGTAGAGGATTTCAGAAGGAAATCTGCGTTGCATTCATTATTATCTTTACCAATAAATTAGGTCCATTGCATATCTACCTATTATTGTGTTTAGACGAGGTCATGATGGAGGTCTACTATGGCCTGGATTTGGAGATAATATTCGTGTTATTGATTGGATTCTAGGACGAGCTGCAGGTATTCAAAACAAGATTAATAAAAATTTGATTCTTAAATCAATTCAAGGAGACACAATCCATTTCTGGAGGGGGTGGGGTCGTATTGTTTAGGTGTACTGCAATATATTGAAATGTACTGCAATATATTGTTCAGGTGTACTTCAATATATGGAAATGTACTGCAATATATTAAAAAGTACTGCAATATATTGTTTAGGTGTACTGCAATATGTAGAAATGTATTGCAATATATTGAAATGTACTGCAATATTTTGTTTAGGTGTACTGCAATATATTGAAATGTACTGCAATATATTGTTTAGGTTTACTGCAATATATTGTAAAGGTGTACTGCAATATATTGAAATGTACTGCAATATATTGTTTAGGTTTACTGCATTATATTGTTAAGGTGTTCAATATTTTGTTCATGTGTACTGCAATATAATGGTTAGTTGTACTGCAATCTGTTGTGGTGTACTGCAATATATTGTTTAGGTGTACTGCAATACATTGTTTAGGTCAAGGTAATAAGACAAGAAAAGTTAATTGCTGTTTCGCATTCTCTGCGTACAAATTGAAACCAATTCTCTCTGGGCGGTGTTTGTAAACAATAATAGATGCATCAGTGTTCTTCTAGTATCCTAGGATGTTAAAAGCAATATATTGCTTAGGTGTACTGGAATATATTGTTTAGTCGTACTGAAGTATATTGTTTAGGTGTACTGCATTATATTGTTTTGTTGTACTGTACTGTATGTTTAGATGTACTGCAATATATTGTTTAGGTGTACTGCCTGCCAGTGGAAGGTGTGTAGGATGGGTTCCAACCTGTAATGGGATAAATGTTATGGATCTGGATGATAGGTAAATACTAGATATATCTTTACATGGTTAAGATTAAGGTTTTGAGTGGACTTTTTTTGTTCCGCCGCTAGTTTTTTGCGATATGTTGTTGCAGCTTCAATTCTAGTTTTGTGCGGATTTTTTTGCGAAATTTCACTGGGACATTAGGATACAAACACAGGAATACGTATGCAGGGATGTAAATACTGATATACTGGGATACTATCAGGATCTAAGTTCAGTAATACAGAGATACTGGAATACAAATACAGGAATATATATACAAAGATACTAGGATAATAAATACAGAAATACTAGAATATAAATACAGGAATACAGAAATACTAGAATATAAATGCAGGTATACAGGTATACTAGGATACAAATATAGTATTACAGAGATAATAGGATACAAATACAGTAGTAGAAGTATACTAGGATATAAATACAGTAATAGACGTATACTAAGATACAAATACAGTAATAGACGTATACTGGGATACAAATACAGTAGTAGAAGTATACTAGGATACAAATACAGTAATAGAAGTATACTAGGATACAAATACAGTAATAGACGTATACTGGGATACAAATACAGTAGAAGAAATATACTGGTCTACAAATACAGTAGTAGAATTATACTAGGATACAAATACAGAAATAGACGTATACTAGGATACAAATACAGTAGTATAAGTATACTTGGATACAAATACAGTAGTAGAAGTATACTAGGATACAAATCAAGTAGTAGAAGTATACTATGACACAAATACAATAGTAGAAGTATACTAGGCTACAAATACAGTAGTAGAAGTATACTAGGATACAAATACAGTAGTAGAAGTATACTAGGATACAAATACAGAAATAGACGTATACTAGGATACAAATACAGTAATAGACGTATACTTGGATACAAATACAGTAGTAGAAGTATACTAGGATACAAATCAAGTAGTAGAAGTATACTATGATACAAATACAATAGTAGAAGTATACTAGGATACAAATACAGTAGTAGAAGTATACTAGGATACAAATACAGTAGTAGAAGTATTCTAGGATACAAATACAGTAATAGACGTATACTAGGATACAAATACAGTAGTAGAAGTATACTAGGATATAAATACAGTAGTAGAAGTATACTAGGATATAAATACAGTAGTAGAAGTATACTAGGATATAAATACAGTAGTAGAAGTATACTAGGATACAAATACAGTAGTAGACGTATACTAGGATACAAATACAGTAGTAGAAGTATACTAGGATACAAATAAAGTAGCAAAAGTATACTAGGATACAAATACAGTAATACACGTATACTAGGATGTAAATTCAGAAATACATGTTGACTAAATTTAGACCGGATATGGACGAACTACTTTCTACCCCGACAGTATTCTGGAAGGAAGAAGCCGATGAGATGAGATCATACTTCCGGTATTATATATAAAATATTTTCATGTTTCTTGTCTTTAATTTCTCACGATATAAAAATTGATTCTTCCTGTGTTCTAAACTAAACGAAACCAAAGTAATTTTTTCATTTTTGACTTTTCCTTTTTTTGGAATTTCAAAATATTTTTGGAATTTATATTCTAAATATTTTTGGAATTTATATTCTAAATATTTTTGGAATTTATATTCTAAATATTTTTGGAATTTATACTCTAAATATTTTTGTATTTTAGAGAACAAGTTGGATCCTCCCTACCCAAGGAGATGTTGGACCAGCTCGGTAACCTAGAGAGGAGGATTCAGGTCTTCACGGAGTACTACGCTGACGACGAGTACTAGGGGTTCATCGAGTACAAGGAGTTCTTGGTGTACTTTGAGTTCATGTAGTACAATGAGTTTATCGTATACAATGAGTTCATCGAGTACAAGGAGTTCTTCGTGTACTAGGAGTTCACGTAGTACAATGAGTTCTTCGAGCACAAGGAGTTCATCGAGTACAAGGAGCTTATCAAGTACTCGAAGTTCATTATGTACTGAGAGTTCATCGAGTAGATTTTTATGAATTTCAAAACTAATAAATTTCATATTTTTAATATTTATCGTTAAAAGTTAATAGAATGTTAAGTACGTTAAATTAATATAGTATTTTTTTACAAAATGATGATGACAATCTAGTTTTTTATGTTTTAGTAATAAGTGAATTATTTTATGTTTAATATTACATATTTTATAAAAGTAATAAAATGATGATGATAGTTTTTGCTATGTGTCCAATTACACATTGATTAGAGAGATAATTATTTTTTATGTTTGATAGGTTTTAGTCTCGTTAAGTGTTGTATAGGAAAGGTTCAAGTTGCATTAAAAGTTGCTTTTAGTGAAGAGAGGATTGAAACTAATCCTAATGTGCAAGTGCAGCAATATATGATAAAAGACTGATTCAGATTTAAATTGTCAATAAAGCAGGTTCTGTAAGTTCTGATTGGTTTTTAATGTGTGAAAGAAAATCGGAAGAAAATACCAAACCAATAAAATTTTCTCCAGGGTCGTATCAAAAGAGCCAAATAGTTTTTTTTCGAAGTTCTCATCTCAACTCTCACAGCCTTGAATCCTGAAGGGGATTTAAGGCTTGTTGTGTGCGATTCACAACAACAGGGCTTTTAAACCTCTGTAATAATAAAGACATTGTTTTTCTATTTGAATTTTCCATTGTGAATCTTTAATTAGACAGTCTCTTTAAGTAAAACTATAACTGATGCTATTTATATTTTAATCCCATTTTTCACTCGGGAGGATTTGACAATTCCACCCAACCCAGTGACCATTACCTAGTAACACCTCCCGTTGATTGCAAGAAGTGTTTTTTAAAAGTTACCCAAAAATTTAATTTTGTAAAAACATGAATTCCAGTAAAACGTATTGTGCAGTAATGAGTTAAAAAACATGTTTTATTTCTTCAAAAATTCAATTCCAAGACCCTTGAATAGAAATCCTGCAACGCTGCTCCAGGTTAGGAAGGGTTCCTAAGTACGACCCCCCCCCCCCCCCCCCCCCAACACCTGTAAATATATCCTTGAGCCCCTAACTACCCTGGCTTCACTTCCGGATTGGTAAGCAGGGAATATATTCTCCACATCAACTTAGAAAAAATGTAATCAGCGAGCCAATTTGTTTTTTTTAAAGAAAACGTTTTTTTCGATTTTTGCTGCTTTTTATCCCCTGGATGTTTTTAATTTTGTATTTATAGGAAGGTAAACTCTAGTTTCTTCACAATATCCCTTCAGCTTTCATCAACTAAACTAAGGTGAATGAACTACAGCTTGGTTTAGTTTCATTTTTCATTCAAAGATGTCACTTAATGCATCCTGCTAATTTTTACAAAAATAATGATGAAGCACTTTTAAACACTGACTTATATCTCTCATAAAATCAATTTTAACCTGAAATGATTATGCTTTATATCATATATGGGTTTTTATCGCAAGTCTTTTCTATTTTCTATTTTATTTAAACAATTGTATAAAGTCTAAAGGATGTTATTGTATAAAGTCTAAAGGATGTTTTAAAGTGTTATAGAGAAGAATAACCCAAATGAAAATTGAAAATTTTGCCTGGTAAAAATGTCGACATTTAATGCTTTTTTCAAAATGTGTCAATTTAAGCAGAAAATCCGCGAAAATTTGAGATAGATTGCAAAAAGTTAAAACCTAAAAATGTTAATAGGAAGGAGAGCGCGAAATGCTATATAGAAAAGTCTGTTTAGAAATGTTGAATTAAGCTGCTACTTTCAAAAGGGAAACACTTCCTGTTTTTAATTGTTAAAATATCTCTGTAGCAATGAAAGACAATAATTCTTACTTTTCCATTTTTTCAGTTTGTTATGATCAACTGAAGTGGCAACAGCAGTAGTAATAGTCGGGATCAGGGATAGATATTTTCTCAAACAAAAAATCAATCTTTTAAATCTTTTTGGAGCATTCAAATCATAAGTTTTTATTTATTTACTCGTTTGTGACACCGGCGGAGAACATAACTCCATCTAGTGGAGAATTATTTAACTAAACAATATACTGTTTACAAATTCATAATATACAAATTTATCCTTCTTTAAATAGTACCAAAAAAGAAAACTAAAAAAATGATCCTTTAAAATGTTAAAGAAAATAAAACTATATTAGCCTCATCTATAAGAGACTGGTCCAGAGAGTTGAGAATCAGGTAATTTTATAAATCATTATTCCTTCTTGATCCATAAAATAAAACATCTCAATTGTTCCCTTTTCACTTCTGTATGCCGAGTCCATAAGCACCTAATCCAATCAGGGTTCAGCCATGTGTTTGTTGTCTATTCTGAACCAATAGAAATCTATCTTTCTATCTATCTCATTATCCAATCAGAGTTATGAATCCTTCAATCGGTGCTATCAGTAAATGGTAATATTTACTTCTACTGAAACTATGATGAATTTTGTTTGATCCCTAGAGATTTAAAGACCTTTATCCTTTCCTCACTAATATGTATAATAAAACAAGACATTCATAAATATGTTGCATATAGCCGGCCAAACGGCTTGACCGATTGGGCTGAAATTTGTTGTGGACACTCATGGGTAGCCCGGGGGGTGTTTAATAGGATACCTTTAGTACAAATTTTGAAATTGGACTAGTTCTTGATGCCCGAACATATCTAGATACGAATCCCTTCTTGATCCCTATATTCAAGGTTAAGCTGGGATTCGTTCCTTGATCCCCTTTCAAGGGATTTCTTTAAATATATTCATGTTTGATTTCCTGTACTCACATTCCTTACCACGTCAAATTAAACTAAATTACAATGTTAGATTAAACTCTGACATAATACATAGCTCCTCTAATTAATGAGCTATCTGACACGTTTTCAATAATAGCTTCTCTAATTAATAAGCTATCTGACATGTTTCCAATAATAGCTTCTCTAATTAATAAGCTATCTGACATGTTTTCAATAATAGCTTCTCTAATTAATAAGCTATCTGGCATGTTTTCAATAACAGCTCCTTTAATTAATAAGCTATCTGACATGTTTTCAATAATGCATAGCTCCTCTATTAATAAGCTATATGACATGTTTTCAATAATAGCTCCTCTAATTAATAAGCTATCTGACATGTTTTCAATTATAGTTACACTAATATAATAACTATCTGACATGTTTTCAATAATAGCTCCTCAAACTAATAAGCTATCTGTCATGTTTACAATAATAGCTCCTCTTATTAATAAGCTATCTGTCATGTTTTCAATAATAGTTTCTCTAATTAATAAGCTATCTGACATGTTTTCAATAATAGCTCCTCTAATTAATAAGCTATCTGACATGTTTTCAATAATAGCTCCTCTAATTAATAAGCTATCGAAAAGACCTAAAATATTTCTAAATGAATTTCTAGTATGTCACCAGAAAAATTTCAGTTCTCATACTGCTATAAATATCTCTAAATGTTTTGTATTCTATTCATGTTATTTCTTGATCCCTTCTACTTTTCTCCTTTTCTATAAACTGTCATCCAATGATCCTTTTTTGTTTAGTTTCAGTACAGATTAAACAGGATGAATCGACGAGATGGATCCAGTCACAGGAATCCCAGATTTGATTATGGAACTAGGTAAGTTTAATCCATATTTAAAACTCTATCCGGGTGTGACGTTAAAAAGAAGTTGGGTACTTTCCCAAAGACCTTTTCCCAAACGGCAACTTCCCACAGGTATTTTCCCAAGTGGAAACTTCCCAAATGTGCACTATCCCAAGCTGCAACTTCCCAACTCCCAAGTAGGTCCTAGCCGCACCCTTCGGCCCCATTGTAGCCTGCGAGCCTGTGGCGCCTCAGAGGGCCCTTCCTAACCTTTGAGAAGTTGCCGTTTGGGATATTTTCCCTTGGAAAAATGCCTTTGGGAAAATACCTAACACCTTCTGAACATACTCTTTATTGTTAAATAACTTTTTAAATGTAGCAAACCTAGAAAAAATGTAAAAAAACAATATTACGTTTTCTATGTCTTCTTTCTTGCAACGAATTGCAAACATAGATATTTTCACTTCTATCCCTTTCACATGTAAAACCATGCAATATTATAAAATGAAAAGGAATATATTATTTTTTATTTTATTTGATGTTTCAGACCGAAATACAGTAGCCCAGATATTAATACACACCCGGGCGCTTTTAACGTGACATCGGCGGAGAACTATGAAATTAACTCCATCTAGTGGATAATTATTTAACTAAACAATATACTGTTTAGTTTCCTGAACGCTCTACGGATTGCTGCTGGAGGTGGATTGTCTGGAGGATCAGGGAATCCAATGTGGATGATGGGTAGGGATTATATCTTTAAAATACAGGGATTGTAAAAAAAAGTGGAATTATGCATCAAAGAAAAACCAAGATTGAAAAAAATATTTTTTTTACTCTGTTAAGATACAGTGTCACTCGAAATTACGTATTCAGTCCCTCTAATATATATTATCATTTCAGTTTGGTTGTCGACCCTGGTCTTTTTTGCATTCCCTGTATCTGGATTCTGTGCTGGCTGGTATATCATCATAAACCCATTCACTACAATATTTGATGGACTTAATGTGAGTTCTCATACAATAATAATAATAATTATAATAATAATTATAATAATAATAATAATAATAATAATAATAATAACAATAATAATAATAATAATAATAACAATAATAATAATAATAAATACAAAAGAAATAATGATTATAAGAACAATTATGATTTAAGTAATAATGATTTTATAAAAAAAATTTCTATCCATATTGATAATCAGCTAAAAAATTGTAGTAATTAAAATGTGATATCAAATTTTCAAATGATAAAGTTGTTTTTTAATTCATCTTAAAACTGATAAATATAATACGATTCAACATATAACAAAATTAACAAACAATAATAATTAGAAAACTTCCATTAATTTGTGTTTTCTAGAATGTAACTGATGCATTGTTACGAGGAGTTCAGTTTACACATTTCTGTGCTAAACACATGATGGAAGGAACACCTATCACAGAAGCTTTCAAATACAAATAGATTAAATATATAATAGTTATTGTCTGTATTCTGTATTCTGTATTTTTATTATTTTAGATTTATTTTGATTATCTGCCATTCCAAGTTGCCTGTACATAAACTAGATATTAATATGTATATGTTTGTTAATGTACTGCCTGTACATGTGACAGCTACGCAAGCTATTGAACAAACAGCTTTTGAAAAGTAGCTTTTCCATTGTAGCCCTTCGCAGCTGCCTAAAATGCTTTCTAAAAGCTGTTTGAAAAGTATGGAGTTGTTTATAAAATTATCAATGCAGCTGTTTATGCAACTCATTTTGCTATTATTAAGACTTTAATAGCTCTGATAATACTGAAATATTCTTTATGCAGCTTGATTAGCTGTTTTGCCAGCTAAATTAGATGTATTTGCAGCTAAATTAGAAGTATATGCAGCTAAATTAGAAGTATATGCAGCTAAATTAGAAGTATATGCAGCTAAAAACTGGTGAAACAACAACTTTAGCAGCATATATTGATGAAGTAGCAGTAGCAGATAAAGTTGTTGTTTTTGCAACACAATGGCTTTTTAAACAGCTGAGGCAGCTGTTTTTACAATTGAAGTAGCTCATTTAACAGCTAACTTGTGTAGCAGTTTTGCAGCTGAAGTAGCTGTTTTATACAGCTGAAAAATCTGTTTGAAAAACTGAAGTAGTTGTTTTATTATTAGCAAGTTTGTTAAATTTCCTCGATGTCTGTTTCATTTAAATACATGCAAAGACGAAATTGCTATAGTTGTGGTTTCAAAATTTTGAGATTTAAGCTAGATAGATAGATAGATAAATGGATAGTGTAGATGGATAAATAGATAGACAACTATTATGTTTACAATACAAGCCGGGGAGAATTTGTTTATTGTTTTGTAT
The DNA here is from genome assembly GCF_000591075.1 of Eurytemora carolleeae. NCBI lineage: Eukaryota > Metazoa > Arthropoda > Copepoda > Calanoida > Temoridae > Eurytemora > Eurytemora carolleeae. The sequence goes on along the minus strand of NW_019396340.1, from coordinate 122,589 downwards.
ACAAGGTGGCCCACAAAAGATGAGACGACTTTTTTCAAAGACGACTTTTTAAAATTTTTTAATTAATGGTTGTGTATTTGATTCTTTCTTTACAAACTCATTTAATATATCATTTAAAGACTGATAGTTAAGAGAGAAACCTAAGAGAAACCTTTAAATCACTATATCTTAAGAGTTTTACTATAATATTCATCATTTATGATCATTCAGATGTTGTCTTTACTATTACTTTTTGGTTTCAATGATTATATAATAAATCAATTTAAATTTAAATAGATATTAACGAGGTTTTGCGCCCTCTTTCTTATTAACAATTTTTTGATTTTTCCTGTTGCTTTGAATGTAGTAAATACCCTACTCCATATCAGTTTCATGAACAAGTATCTATATCACATGATTAAGGCAATCATGTTACATATTACAGCACAGTTTAGATGATCAAGCTAATCATGCTACGTATTACAGCACAGATGAGATGATCAAGCTAATCATGCTACGTATTACAGCACAGTTGAGATGATCAAGCTAATCATGCTACGTATTACAGCACAGTTGAGATGATCAAGCTAATCATGCTACGTATTACAGCACAGTTGAGATGATCAAGCTAATCATGCTACGTATTACAGCACAGTTTAGATGATCAAGCTAATCATGCTACGTATTACAGCACAGTTGAGATGATCAAGCTAATCATGCTACGTATTACAGCACAGTTGAGATGATCAAGCTAATCATGCTACGTATTCATTTCATGCGTAGTTCAAATGAATAATGGGTTTTACGTAAAAGTTTACAATGTAGATTGTTGATAATGTATAACCTACTTCAGGTTTACAGAATATCGTGTTACCTACCCGATATTTATTACATGAAATATGTTTTAATCGTTCTCAAATCTACGCGGGTTTTTCTTTTTGAATTTTCAAAAATAATAAATATCGACATTTTTTTCAGAGGAAATTTTTTTATCTTTCCTGGGGTCATTTTTGGTAACACAAAAAATTTGGGGTCAGATCAATTCAGCCGTTTTGACTTTAAGATCGACTGGAAGATATATATTTGATAGAGAATATGAAGCACAATAATAATAACTAAAGTATCAAAAACTAAGAAATGTAAAATAGGTGTTGAGGTATGTTCAAATCAAAATAAAGTTGAAACAGATGCTATTTTCATACTATTCGAAAATATAGTTCGATCTTGGTTGACCCTTTCCAGTTTTTGCATTCAACCCCTCTCCACTTAATATCTTGTAAACTATGTTCGTTAACGTTGTTTTTGCATTCAACCCCTCTCCACTTAATATCTTGTAAACTATGTTCGTTAACGTTTTTATGTCTAAAATTTGGTGTACACGTTTTTTCCCACGTTAAAAGGTTTAGTGTGATGTAGGATGTATGTCACTGACAAAATTATTATTAAAAAGAAAATTTCTTAAAACTATTCCCAGATTCTTTGGGCAAATTAGAAAAAGTAAGCGTAACCTAAAACTTGAAATTTCTAGGCCTATAAGTGCCCAGGCAGGCAGCTAGCATGTTTCCTGGGAGAAAATGCACACTTGCGTTTTTTCAGGTTGCAGTTTAGGTAAAGATGGGAGGGGAGTAGGTGAGGGGGATGGGGAAGGGGAAGAGGAGGGGCATCTTTTACTTTTTTTTTGTTTTGACAAACGTGAATACCAAGAAGTAAATAAGTTCCTTGATCAAAACTAAATTTTGAATATATAAAATCCATGATTAAAGGTAGTGACCTGCAGGACACTGTAGTTGAGGTGAGAGTGAAGTGTTGAAGGGAATTTTCCTACGACAATCTGGGACAATTTTAAAGATTGAATTTCCGCTCTTATTCAGTAATTATACACAGTATAGGTCTCAAATGAATCCTATAAATTTCTCTACAATATTTTATTTTTATTTACGCTTCTATTTTTGATTTTACGCACAAGTGTGAGAAAAGTTAATTTATTTACAACTTTTTAATGAAAAACAAATTTTTTATAAGTTGCATCATTTGGCCAAGCAAAAGGAGTTGAGGAGAAAATTGCACCAGAAACGGATTTTTTAAATAGATTTTTTGTCCAAAAACTTGACAATAAAATATTTTTACAAAATATTTATTCTAAACTGTCAAAATATTTTCAACGCGATTTTTCACCATTTTCTAAATATTTGACCATCAAAAAACAAAAAAATCGTCAAATATAGTTTTAACCAAGTTAAAAGATTTCCCAAATGGATGGTGTATCACTGTTTAAAATCACTTGAAAATAGACAGAGTTAACCCTATTTAGCCGAGAATAGTTAAAAAGATTAAAAAACCCAAAAATGGCGGGAAAAACAGTAAGATGGCGGGAAAAACAGTAAAATGGCTGGGGCACTTACTAGTTTTACATTAATGCTTCCTATAAAATGTGTCTCACATCTGGGAATTTTTTTCAGGGGCAACCATTGGGGGGGGTATTTTGCCATAGGTGAAAAATAAAATACTTTTTAATGGCCAAAAATGTAAATATAACTGCAGAGTTTGCTAAATGATTCTTAAAAACGTGTCGGTAATCATGCTACGTATTACAGCACAGTTTAGATGATCAAGCTAATCATGCTACGTATTACAGCACAGTTGAGATGATCAAGCTAATCATGCTACGTATTACAGCACTAGGGGGTCATATTTCACCAAGGGGGCATTTTTAGTCCGCGTGGGGGCATTTTGACAAAAACAGGGGAATAGGTTAAATATCAGTCGACAATATATTCTGCTACGGTGAACTGAATATATTCATATTCAAGGTCGAATGATCAGTTTTTTTTGGACGAAAACTTAGTTTAGAGCGAATCCAGGTAAAAAAATATGATATAATTTTGTTTAAATAGAGTAATTTTGTGATGATCCAATTCTCATAGAGTAAATAAAGTATGTGATGGTTCCACATTTAAAAAAATATATTTCGGTTTGGGTTCATCCTCTTCTGTCATGAAGAAAACAAACAAATATTCAACACAATAAATAATAACCACTAAAATGATCCCATTCATACAGGGTGTCCCACGAAACATGACAGTTGTTGAATAATTTTAAATGTCTTCTTCCATATACTGTATATTAAAGACTTTTTGCAGTTTATTTCCCTGCCAGCTTGAGGATGATCACAAACAGCTTTTTATAAACCTAAATATATTTTATCTATAAATTCAATTTGTCTCTATAAATTGTTACTTAGTACATAAATAGATATCTAAGATATAATAATATCATTGATTTATCAATTGAAGGGAAAAGAATAAGTTTCTAAAAATGCAAACTCCATTCTTTCACATAAAAATAAAAATTGCCAAATAATTTATTTCAAAAAATTCTTAGTTCTTTTTTAATTTGAATTCAAAATTATTCGTTACACAACATTTTGGTAACAAAACTTAATTTTTTCCTACTTTTTCCCCCATTCTTCTTTCTTTCAATTTTCTGATTTTCTGTTAATTTTTTCATTCTCTTATTTTCTCAGTTACGGGCCTGAGATAGAAAGATAGATAGATTGAAATTGCAATTTGACCCATTCAGCAGGTGAGCTAGCGAAGCAATGTCCTGGACCGTTCAAAAATACAAAAATATATTATTTAAAGAAAAAATTTTACTCCGAGCATTAATATTTTAAAAATGTCTCATCTGTTTTTAAACATATTTTTATTATTTTAGATTTAGTTTTCTGTTTGAATATTTCTTGAGAAGTTTTAATGTTTGTGGAGAGAGTTTAAGGACAGACTAGCTGGCCGGGCAGAATAGGGCAGACCGGCCCCTTGCAGTGGGTTTCAGGCAGCTTTACACGGTACATAGTGAACATATAGGCATACAACACATTTATTACATGTACATACAGTTTACAAGGTGTACAGTACATGTTGTACTTGATGGTTAAGTAAATTGTGATAAACTATAAAGTTTGAAAATATTTGTTGATAATTATTTGAACTGATCTCATGTGAGACTTTGAGAACCAAGCTTTTTTACGTTTAACAAAAGTACTCTTCTAACGGTTAGAACGATGTAATATAAAACTGTTTGGTTGTCTACTTGGGATGGGACAAATAGCAATATTCTTGCCGCCTAAGCTGTCGAAATCCACATGACTAGAAAAGCTTCATCTGTAATTTGTCAGAAAATCAAAATATCTTGATGATCAATAACTTTTTAAGGTTGTGTGTCTCTGTATAGTGTGTATTGTTGATGACACTTTATAGATGAAGTATCAACTATCATTGTAATTTTGTAAACAAACCATTCAGAAATTTTTATTTTTTTAATGTGGGTTAAAAGTGAACATTCATTGACGTAAAATAATTCTTTTTTTGGGGGGTTTGATATAAAATCAAAATTTTTTTACATGTTTTTAAATTTTTTTTTTAGTTTCCCACTAACGCTTCTCGATTTAAGAGTTAAAAATCAATAAATATTTTTGGCTAAATACAAAAACTCAAGAATATTTTTATCTAATAAGCCAACAATAAAAATAAATACTTGATCTGTTAACTTACAATAACAATAAGATAAAAAAATGTCTATTTTGTTTAGAGTTGCAAACAATACTATTTATATACTTTTTAGCAATCATGCATAAGGTTATTAAAAGCATTTAATAAAGTAAATTATTTCTATAATAAAAACCCTCTACTTTGGATTGAAAGTCTCCAGCAATGAAAATTATTTTATCTAAAGCATTGATATTAAGAAATTTTTGGGCAAATTGCATTGAGGATTATATTAATAATTTTTTATCCAAATTTGATGAATGAAAATGTTTGAATGGCTTTTAATAATGAGTTAATGATATGTGGGAAAAGTTTTTTATTGATTAATTGATCAATTGATCGATTGATAAATAAGTTTATTAAATGATTTATAAATTGATTTAATAATTAGTTGATTAAATAGTGGTTTTGATGGATTGACTAATTAATTGATTAAATGGTTGATTGATTAATTAACTAATTAGTTGATTAAATAGTGGTTTTAATTGATTTACTTATTGATTGATTAACTGGTTGATTGATTGATTAATTAATTAGTTGATTAAATATTTGGTTGATTAATTAATGAATTAGTTGATTAAATGATTGGTTGATTGATTAATTAATTAGTTGATTATATGGTTGATTGATTGATTAATAAATTAGTTGATTAAATGGTTGATTGATTGATTAATTAATTAGTTGATTAAATGTTTGGTTTATTGATAAATCTATTAGTTGATTAAATGGTTGATTGATTAATTAATAAATTAGTTGATTAAATGATTGGTTGATTGATTAATTAATTAGTTGATTAAATGATTGATTTATTGATTAATTCATTGATTAATCAATGCGTTTATTAAATGATTGATTGCTTAGTTTATTCATTAAACAGTTCATTAAATAATTGATTGATTGATTAAATGATTGATTTGTTCATTGATTAATTAAATAGTTCATCAAATGATTAGTTGGTTACTTGATTGATAATTAAGTTTATTAAATGATTGGTTGATTTATTCCTTAAATAGTTCATTAAACAATTGATTGATTGATTAAATGATTAATTGGTTCATTAAATGATTGATTGATTGATTAAATGATTAATTAATTGGTTGAATGAATGTGTTGGTAGTTGAAGGAAGACGATCAGGATGCCGCTGATGCTTGAGTTAAAATACGAATACTTCCCGAACACGTGGCCGGGAAGGATAAAGCTTGGAGAACTGGTAAGCTGTGATCTAATAATTTGATCAATGAAAGGAACTGAGTCTTTGTCACAATTTTTCTAACCTTTGTAAGAAGTTGGTGTAAACCTTTGACATTTAAAATCATAGAAAATATAATAAAAGGCATGTTTTCATTAAATGAATTAAAGATAACTTCATTTTTTTTGAAATATTTTTCTGAATTTTTAGCACGCCTTTGCAGAGTTTAGACTTTTTTTGAGTTGAAAACATAAATACAGAGTTTTTACTTTCTTTTCAGATTTCAGGATTAACAAAAGAAAACTGTCTATGATTAGTTCGGAATTTGACCTTTGTAACAATGCTTGTAATCCAGAATAAGGAAAATATTTTCAAACAAAACTACTGATTAATGGATTTTAGAGGAAAACAGAACAAATTATTTCATAGACGCGCGTAATTTCAAGTGACCGTTTCAGCAAATATTGCAACGCCCGATTTACAACGGTACCCGCCCGTAAAAGTTTTGTTCGATCAATTATGAATTATATATGCATGTTTTTGTCATATTTAAACTGTTAATTTTCATTTGTGGATTCTCTGCTAAAGTGACTTGCGCATTTCTTGCTTATAAGAAGCAATGGAGAAATTATCAGAATTGAACACTTTTCAAGTCAGAAAAACGACGGTACCTTCCTCATTTTTTACCAGATTAAGGTTTCAAAGGTCCCGTTGTAAATCGGGCATTGCTATCTTTCCATCTTTGCATGGGGGTCACTTGAAATTACGCTTACAGTCCCTTTAAGGCAGATCAAAATGTTTGATAAATAGAAGGACAAGAAAGTTTAAAAGAGAGGGAAGAACAAAGTATTATAATTGATGCGGGGGATGTTTTGAAAATACCTGGAAATTAGAGATATGCAATGACGGGGAAATGACAAGGGAGGGAGGGAAGGCAAGTCATGCCAATTTTGCTTCCGAGCCCCTTCAAATTTTACCGGCAAACTTTGATAATTTGCAAATATTTTTCCACTCACGCAATCTCAGTCATGCAAAGTTCAGAATGACAAAATGTTTTGGATGTTATGGATTTTATCTGAACCCAAAGAACGTTTCACTGCATTAAAGGAGGAAAAGCAAATTTATAACGAAGATAAAGCAGGGATGGTAATTTGGAAGGGGCTCGGACGCAAAATTAATGTGGCGCTTATTTCTCCCTCGAAAGCAGTGTGGGGGAGGTGGTGGTGTAGTGGGACGTAGAAAAGACAATTGAACTCATAGAAATAGTTTCTAAGTTTATTATCCCCCCCCCTTTCCTTTCTCCAAACACTAATGAGGATGTAAAATCAAAATGAAGTTTATACAATAGAAAGGAGAATGCCATCTAATATATAATATCTAAATATCTAAAGGTTTGTACATTTTGGAAAATATTTTTAAATGTACAAAACTTGCCAAACTCTTGGAATTAAAATCTGTGATTGAAACCAAAAAAATAAGTTTAGCTATAACCATACAGGTTTTAAACAGGTCGTTATGAGAGTAAATTTGTGAAGAATAAGGGAAAACGGTAACCGTTTTGGAATACTGATTCAAGCTATATGCCATAAAAATATTTACATTGGCACTGGAAACTAAAAACTGTGAATTTTGACCATCACTGTTTCAATCTTTATATCTGGAGCCAGGGTCTAGGCCAGTTCTTTTGAATCCATATTGGCTTTTTTCTGATTGTAATATGTGGCAATCTTTTATTGAAATTGTAAATATTTAAATAAATTCTTACTTTTGTAATTGATTTTTTATTTTTAGGTTTTGGGATTATTGTGCATGATGTGCGCAGCTCCTGCTTATTATGCCACGCAACATTGGTTTCTACTAGTTGTTACATTTGCATTCATAGGTAGCCATCTTACATTTTCACTATAGGTAGCCATCTTACATTTTCATTATAGGTAGCCATCTTACATTTTCATTATAGGTAGCCATCTTACATTTCCATTATAGGAAGTCATCTTACCTTTTCATTATAGGTAGCCACTTTACATTTTAATTATAGGTAGCCATCTTACATTTTCATCATAGGTAGCCATCTTACATTTTCATTATAGGTAGTCATCTTACCTTTTCATTATAGGTAGCCATCTTAAATTTTCATCATAGGTAGCCATCTTACCTTTTCATTATAGGTAGCCATCTTACATTTTCATCATAGGTAGCCATCTTACCTTTTAATTATAGGTAGCCATCTTACATTTTCATTATAGGTAGCCTTCTTACATTTTCATTATTGGTTTTCATCTTACCTTTTCATTATAGGTAGCCACTTTACATTTTCATTATAGGTAGCCATCTTACATTTTCATTATAGGTAGCCAACTTACATTTTCATTATAGGTAGCCATCTTACATTTTCACTATAGGTAGCCATCTCACATTTTTATTATAGGTAGCCATCTTACATTTTCATTATAGGTAGCCATCTTACATTTTCATTATAAGTAGCCGTCTTACATTTTCATTATAGGTAGCCATCTTACATTTTTATTATAAGTAGCCATCTTACATTTTAATTATAAGTATCTATATTACACTTTCATCATAGGTAGCCATCTTACATTGTCAATATAATACATTTATTCATATATACTAGGCTTTTAGGGCGCTTCGCGCCCATCTTCTATTTCAACTTTTAATTGTGGCTTTTTCTCTGAACATCTTCTCTTTGTATAAAACAAAAACAAAAAAGTTTGCGGGTTTCATAATATTTTTTTGCGCATTTTCAAAATTTTTCAAAAATAAAAACTTTTAAACACAAATTTTTAAAATTTTGATCATTCATAAACCTTCCCTGGGGTCACGTGAGGTCCCACACAAAATTTGGGCCCGATCGGTTCAGCCGTTTTGACGTTTATTGGATACAAACAGACAAACAGACAAGCTAAATTTATATATAGATATATACTCGTATATATATATGTTAGCTATATCTGGCCAAACGGCTGGACCAAAAATACATACGTACATAAATTTGACTATTTTAGGTTCTTTGTTTTTCTCTGTGTACTATTTATGTCTGGCTGAACCCCTCAACAAGCTGGGAGTAAACTGGGTGATGGCGGTAAGTTATAAAATTTATGGAAATTTTTCAAAAGAAATAAAAACATTTTATCTTTATAGTTTAAAACTAATAAGTTAAGTATTCATAAATATCTGTAATCTGTATCTATCTAGATATCTGTTTGTGTACTTTCTGTATATAAAACTCTCCACATCTAAACGTATATGGTACCTTCATATCTGTATACTCTATATTTATGATCTCTATTCATATCTGTATACTGTATATTTATGATCTCTATTAATATCTGTATACTCTATATTTATGAACTCTCTTCATATCTGTATACTCTATATTTATGATCTCTCTTCATATCTGTATACTCTATATTTATGATCTCTATTCATATCTGTATACTCTATATTTATGATCTCTATTCATATCTGTATACTCTATATTTATGATCTCTCTTTATGTTTGTAATCTGTATACTCGGCTTTTGAACCAGTTTTTAAATGTAAGCCACAGTTTAATTAGAAATATTTACTTAATGCGCATGTAATTGATCTCCATAACCCAACCAATTTCTTTCTTTTGTAAGTTATTGGTTTTCATTGCCCTCCAGGTCGTCAAAACAGAAAACTTTCCTTTTAATTTTCATTTTCTTGTATTAAATATGCCAAATGAAGCTTAATCTAAAATTTAATGGGTTTTTGACACCTTGTCATATATCTGTCATCTAGAATAATTATAATTGTGAATACAGGCTTTCATCTGTCTTTTCAAGGTGGGTTGAGGTGTTTACTGTTAATGTCATTACTTTTTACATTCTGATCTTTAAGGGTTGTACCATCTTTTATTTGATTTTCTTGGTTAATTTTGAGTTTTTCTTAAAAGACCCTTTTTATAGATATAGTCTCTCTAAAACTGTTTATATATATGTATATCTATGATCTCTCTAAAAACCATATTTATTGACTGCTGAGGATCGAGAGATCTGACACAAATTGTATTGATAAATATGAAAACTGAGAAGCTGCTCTGATTATTGCTTTATAGTTATGATCTCTCTCTATATATGAATACTCTGTATCTTTGAGCTGTCATTTATTTATAGACTCAGGGGTTCAGGAGTTCTGGTTTACAACTGTCTATATGTTTATATACTCTATGGTTCAGGATTTCTGGTTTACTACTGTCTATATATTCATATACTCTATGGTTCAGGAGTTCTGGTTTACTACTGTCTATATATTCATATACTCTATGGTTCAGGAGTTCTGGTTTACTACTGACTATATATTCATATACTCTATGGTTCAGGAGTTCTGGTTTACAGCTGGCAGCACATTCTTCTATTTCACCGCCTTCCTCGCTCAGCTCGTCGACTTCGCCGGGTGGGAGGACGAGGAGTTTCAGTACTGGATAGATGCACAGATAACAGCTGGGGTAGGTTAATATCTAGACAGATAACAGCTGGGGTAGGTTAATATCTACACAGACAACAGCTGGGGTAGGTTAATATCAAGACAGATAACAGCTGGGGTAGGTTAATATCTAGACAGATAACAGCAGGGTAAGGTTAACATCCAGACAGATAACAACTGGGGTAGGTTAACATCAAGACAGATAACAGCTGGGATAGGTTTACATCTAGACAGATAACAGCAGGGGTACGTTAACATCTAGACATATAACAGCTGGGGTAGGTTAATATCTACACAGACAAAAGCTGGGGTAGGTTAACATCTAGACGGATAACAGCTGGGGTAGGTTAACATCAAGACAGATAACAGCTGGGGTAGGTTAATATCTACACAGACAACAGCTGGGGTAGGTTAATATCTAGACAAATAACAGCTCAGGTAGGTTAACATCTAGACAGACAACAGATGGGGTAAGTTAACAACTAGAAATCTAACAGCTGGGGTAGGTTAACATCTAGACAGATAACAGCAGGGTTAGGTTAATATCCAGACAGATAACAGCTGGGGTAGGTTAACATCAAGACAGATAACAGCTGGGATATTTCATATCTAGACAGATAACAGCAGGGGTAGGTTAACATCTAGACAGACAACAGCTGGGGTAGGTTAATATTATGACAGATAACAGCTGGGGTAGGTTAACATCTTTACAGATAACAGCTGGGGTAGGTTAATATCAAAACAGATAACAGCTGAGGTAGGTTAACATCTAAACAGATAACAGCTGGGGTAGGTTAACATCTAGGCAGACAACAACTGACGTAGGTTAAGATGTTTTCTCTGCCTCTTTGACTGTTTGATCATGTGATCTTTAGTTTGTTCTCTTTCTAGCAAATGCCAGTGCTAGCAAATGCCAATGACTTAAATCAGATTGAAAGGAAGCAACCTCGGGCTTTTGAAAGGAAAGATTGTTAACGGAATGTATCTCTCCAAGCAATTATGTAAACCTGCAACATTCCTGAATTCTGTAAATATCTGCATTGTGCAAATAATGTATATTTGCAATCTGCATTGTGCATTGTACATACAATGTGCAATGTGCATGTTTTCAGTGTAAAAAAAGTAAAAAAGTGCTGGGCACAATTTTGAAAAAACGTTTGCTCCATGCTTTTTACAATAATGGCCTTCAGACCATTCGTTCTTTTCCAAATCATCGCATTCTAAAATATTTGTTTCTATTTTTATATTAACGATTGTCTAAGATTTTCATCGTTCGAAAACGTCTATTGTGTTTTCTTTTGTTGATTGTTAAAGATGCACAGAGTTATTTTATGACAATTTAATATTTTAGTGCACCTTCTTGTTTGTTAATATAACTGTCGTGAACAAGATAATAACCCCATTTTTAATCCAAATATAGTTCGTTTAATGTTCGCTAAAGGAAATTCAGTTCGTCATTGGAAAAAACGATCGTTCCTCATTAACGCCGCCTAGTCTTATTTGTGGGTAACATTGTGAAGATTCTCCTTGAATCGTGCTAAAAAAGACATATGTCCTAGCTCCGTGTGTAAACTAAATATTTTATCTGCTTCTTAAATATTTTATAAACTACATGCTTTCTTCAGTGTGCCTTTCTTTGACCCTGTGTATATGTTTGTAGTTTAAGAGATAAGAGATCTAAATATTTAAAAATAATGGATAGCAGAAAATTATTTCCAATTATGAACTGCTGAAATATAACTTGAAGTTTATCTCAAGCTTTTAATTTTACTTAAACCTCATATGTGATATGATGAGTCAGATCTGACCAGCAGCAGTTGAAGTCTGACCGGCGCGGCGAATTTACTTATTTGATCAAATATGGCCGCGTAAGCCATACTTTAAGATGTCATTAATATTGATTTATGAAAAAAGTTCTCCGTGTGCATATTTTCTTAAATCCTTGATATTTAATGTTGGATGTTAGATCTAATTAGACAGATCGATGTTTTCACTAAATAACTTTTTTCCAGGTATTTGGACTTATGAACACTGTACTGTATGGTGCCGGTGGCTACCTAATCTATGTAGACTGGCAACGAAACCCTACTGGTCTTGCCCCAACTCCTACCCCAGCATAAAAGGCTGTGATAACTGATCAACCAAACCAAATTTAGCTGTCGTCTTCCTCAAAAAATGCGTAAATTCTGTGTAAGCTTCACAAAGACGCGGCATCATCAAGAAATAAGAACACTCACAACCAACCCACTGCCAAGCCTTGTGACTTTATAACTTAGAGCTTTGGAGAAAATTTTTTTAATAGATGTACCAAATAGGCTGACAACCCACTCTGAAAAATAAAAAATTTAGAATATTGTGTGAAAGGTTGTACTATGTACATGAACCCTGAACTTGAGAGCGAAATAGTGATCTAAAAAGATTTGGTAGAATAAAGGAATGAATGATTTATTTTGATATTTACTATAAATGCATTAGAGAAAGAATTGAGGGAATGAATTTGTAGCTAAAAGAAAAAACAGTGTCTTCATATTCCTTTATGAAAACATGGAAAGATGTTATTTTTCATATTTTCATGACCGACAAAGTTCTCAGTACTGTAATGTTATAAAAACTAACTAAAAAAGAACTGTAACCGTTAATGAAAAAAATTTAATTTTCAAAACCCGATTTGATACTTCTCTAAAAAGGGGCCATTTGATTAATATTTCTGACTGCCTAACCAGAAATAAATTGTTAAAAATTAATTCAAGAAAGAAGCAGAAAGTATGGCTCGTGGAAGATACTACATGTCCCGCATTTTAAATAAAAGTGGAATTAATAGTTGAACTCAGTCTTTGGCACACATTCTGATTTATTAATTCTTTACAACCCAATGTTGCAGACCTTTGATATTTCAAACTATGAGTTCTGTTGGATCAAATAATCAAAGCTTTAAATTCAACGCTTCACACCATCAGGTTGCAAAGATATATGGATTAGAAAATTTGAGTTTGTGGCTTAGACTCAGCCCGTTTCAAAAAGTTTGAGTTCAGGTTAAGGACTTTCTAATTGATTTCTCTAGAGTTTAGGTATAGATCTTTCTCTGAGATATCTCTAGAGTTTAGGTATAGATCTTTCTCTGAGATTTCTCTGAGTTTAGGTATAGATCTTTCTCTGAGATATCTCTAGAGTTTAGGTTTAGGACTTTCTATTTGATTTCTCCAGATTTAGGACTTTATCTGGGATATCTCCAGAGTATAGGTTTAGGACTTTCTAGTTGAATTCTTTAAAATTTAGGATTAGGACTTTCAGTGTAATTTGTTTAGAGTTTAGGTTTAAGACTTTATAGTTTTTTTTTCTCTAGAGTTTAGGTTTAGGACTGTCTAGTTGATTTCTCTACAGTTCAGGTTTAGGACTTTGTAATTGATTTCTCTAGAGTTTCGGTTTAGGACTTTCTAGTTGATTTTTCTAGAATTTAAGTTTTGGCCTTTCTCTGGAATATCTCTAGAGTTTAGGTTTAGGACTTACTAGTTGATTTCTATAGAGCTTAGGTTTAGGACTTTCTAGTTGATTTCTATAGAGCTTAGGTTTAAGACTTACTAGTTGATTTCTCTAGAGTTCAGGTTTAGGACTTTCTCTGGTATATCTCTAGAGTTTAGGTTTAGGACATTCTAGTTGATTTCTATTGAGTTCAGGTTTAGGACTTTGTTTTTAGAGTTATTCAAGTTTGGCACAGTTTATAAATTTGCTTCAATTTTTGATTTCAGACCTTTTTTCAAAAGAGCGTAAACCTATTTAGTTAATAACTTCAGAATTCAGGTTTAGACTTTTTTATCTTTAAGTTGATAAATTTTTGGTTTAGAATATTTTAGTCTGTATTTGCCTATATATTCAGTTTAATAAGTTTTATTTATTTTTGGGATCATAAATCATCAGAAGAAAGGACTTAAGTTCGTGAAAAATGAAAAGGGGGGTTAGGTTAAGTTTTAATCGTTCGAATTCGATCGTTACTAATTTTAATTCTTTCTGTCGAGATTAAGAGGAGAAAATGATTAAAAATACCTGATGTGACTCCACGTAAATTCAATAAGTTACTTTATACCACTAAACCAAATATAGTTCAGCCTAACCCCCCTTTTATTACTCGCGAATACTCCTTTAACGAGTAAATTCTGAAGAATTGCAGGAACTAGGAGTGCTTGTTGATTTCTCTAGATTTATTGGTGGTTTAAGTTTCTCTTGGTACCGGGTTCAGTACTTCTAGGAGATCCGATATATTTCACTATATTCCTTTATTAGTTATTATCTTTCGAAGATATTTTAGGAGATAGTGAACATTTTATAAAACATTTTTATTTTTTATTTTAACATATTTGATAGTTTTCGGGAAATGCAGGTCTTATAGAATTTCAAAGGATTGTTTCTAGGCACACATGGGTTCCAATACCCTGAGCATCTTCAAGATCCATCCGTCCCGTCCTGTCCTTGAACTTGTTGTACCGGCACGGGGCGCGCGCAGTCTCCAGACGCGCACAGTCCTCCTTCTACGCTCAACTAGGATGGATAAGTGAGAAAAAAGTTAGTTAGAGAAAGTTAAAATATTTATGGTTTTGATTTGATTAGTGAACATTATGCTGATCCTTCTAGCTCTAGGTCTACTAAACCACTGTGATGCCAACCCTAATACCAACCTACTGGAGAACAATATCCTTAAATATCCAATATTTGAGGAAATGTTAAATTATCAAACCTCACACATTCATCAGAGATCTCGACGCCAAGTTGGAGGAACAGCTCGGAGTGATGTTGTCGATATAGATGATACGGAATCCTTCCACGGACCTGACGTCACACTCCCGGAGATATCCTTCCGGGACATGGCGGGGTTCGTGGAGGAGGCTCGGAGAACTGTAGAAGAGAGGTTTGATGTACTAGAGAAGGAGATCTACAGAAGTAGTGCTAGACAAGAACCAGGATCTCCGGAGTGGTTTATGGCAGCTTCAACTAAAACTAAGGAATACAATTTAGAAATTTAGATTAAAAAATCTCAAACACAATGTCTCTTTTGACCAAGTATTTCAAAAAGCATTTATAATTTTAATTGGAATCTCTCTATATATATATTATACATGATGATGAAACGATAGAGCTCTAATTTGGTGTGGTTGTTCAGGATTAAAATGTTTCTTAACTTGAAAAGGAATTGAGTCTTTGCAACAAACTCAAATGTTCCAATTTTTTATCTAAACCACCTGATGTCGTAAACCTTTAATGTTATAAACTGTATAGATTATTTGATCTGACAGAATGTATAGTTTGAAATATCTAAGGTACCCGGCATTGGGTTGCAGAGATATAGGAATTAGAAAATCAGAGTTTGTGGCAAAGACTCAATTCCTTTGCAAGAAAAATATCTGCAGAATTCTTTAGGATTGTGACCTGAGAGCAAAATTAAATAATATACAATAGCGAGAAGTCTTTCAACAACGAACAGTGAGTTTAACCAGTTCTCTTGTACACCGGTTCAAGTTTAAAATCGAGAAGTTGCTCAACTTAATTTGTCTAGTTCAACCTCAACTCAACATTACCACTGATTGTCTGTACATAAACAATCCAAAATTTGTATATTTAACTAATAACCGGGAAGCTTTAAATGGATGGATCGTTTGAACTCATTCTTTCCATGAAGGGAGAATAAGATTAACTTATTCCATTCAGTCAAAAGTTCCCAACCAAGAGGTCAGAACTGATGAACAAGATATAGTTGAACCAGTCGCACCTGGTTAAACACCCTCCTCCTCCCCTCCTCTTGTCACGTGATATTTAACTATCTTTTTAAACTATAAGCAAACTTTTAAACAGAGACATTGAATTTTCCATTTTTTTCGTGTTTCCTCTTTTCAACTTTTCTACAGTTGCAATTCAACCATTCAAAGCAAACTATTCCAATTTTCCTTGTTGTAAGTTAATCCAATCCAATAATAAACCAAACCTTGTTCACAACCGTACATAGATGGAGTACATAATAAATCAGATTTTCTTAGATCTACCCTTAAAGAATATAGTCCCAAATCTAAAGAAATTTAGTCTTTGCCACAAACTCAATTTTTTCTTATCCCTATATCTTTACAACCTGACGGTGAAAACTTGTGATATTTAAAACTAAGACTATTTGATATGACAAAATTCACAGTTTAAAATATCTAAGGTCTACGACATTGGGTTGCAAAGATATAGGGACTAGAAATCAGAGTTTGTGCAGTGTCAAAGACTTAATTCCTTTAAGTGTCCTCTTTATTCAGCAAACCCCATAAATTAGAAACTTTAAACAAAACTTGTTCAGAAACCAAGTTTTGAGGTCTGCATAATCTATAGATTTCAGTTGAGCAAAAACTAACTTATTGACTGATTCTCCAATAAGTCAGGCTGATTTGATTTGATCATTGATCATTGCCCGGTTTCATGAACCATCAAACATTTGAATCTTTAATTCTTTAAACCGATTGTTGAAACATTTAGATCTTTAATCCTCTTATCTTTTCAACTTTTAAACCTTTAAATTTTTAAACCTCTGAACATTTAAAACTGTAAACCTGTAAACCTTTAAACCTTTAAACCTTTTAAACTTTAAACCGTTAAACCTTCAAACTTTTAAACATTTAAACCTTTAAACCTTTAAACTTTCAAACCTCTTATCCTTTAAACTTTGAAAACATTTAACCTGTAAACTTTTAAACCTTTAAACCTTAAAACCTTAAATGCTTTAAACATTTGAACCTTTAATATTTTAAACCTTTAAACCTTTACACCTATAAACTTTAATCCTTTAAACCTTTAAATCTTAAAACCTGTCAACCTTTAATCCTTTATTCCTTGAATCATGTAAACCTTTAAATTTAAACCTTCAACCCTTTAATCCTTTATTCATTTAAACCTTTAAACCTTTAAACATTTAAACTTTAAAACATTAAACCTTAAAACCAGTAAATCTTTACACCTTTAAATATTTAAACTTTTAAACATTAAACCTTTAAACCTTTAAACCTTTTATCCTTTATTCCTTTAAACCTTTAAACCTTTAAACATTTAAACTTTCAAACATTAAACCTTAAAACCTGTAAATCTTTACACCTTTGAAACTTTTAATCCTTTTAATATTTAAACCTTCAAACCTTCAACCATTTAATCCTTTAACCCTGCAAACTTGTAAACCTGTTAGCCTGTGAACCTGTAAACCTGTGAACCTGTAAACCTGTAAACCTGTAAACCTGTAAACCTTGGGGGAGGGGTAAAGGTCGGGGCACACATTGAAAAGAAGAATTTTGAACATAGAAGTTCCTTGTTTTCAATGTAAATGGAGATTTTTGTTGTACTTCCAGATAAGATCTTTTCCGGGCCAAAAAAATCCCGAAAAGTCCAAAATTTAAGAAAAATCCATAAACATGTGAATAAATGATTCTGTATAGGGTCTGATGGGGTATTCAGGGAAGTTTACAGATAAGGAATTTTAGAATAATTTATCAAAGACTCTCTGATTCAAATCTTTAAAAAGAAATTATCTAAACCTACCCCCCCCCCCTTTATCCAACATCTGACCTCCCTCCCATCTTTTTACCATCTATATGTATAGTATACCTCCCACAGTCGCTTTCTATGCTCCTACACCAAAATCTACTGGTTTCCAAGCAAAGAGAATAGAATATATATTAGAGTGGAATTTAGTCAATTCTCTTTGATTCCAAGTGTCCAGATTAAGACAATTGAAAGAAAAATTATGTCTCAGGGAACAGCGCTGTACATGTCTCGTTCTTATCATATCACTGCAAGGGTCTTTTTCGGATAATGTCATCAAAGTGTCCATTTCTTTTATAATTATTAATGTAATTAATTATTGATTAAAATAAGTGACATTTCGCTACAAACTAAAATTTTCTAATCCTTATACCTTTGCAACCTGATATTTTGATATTTCAAACTTTCTAACAGCATTCATAGTTAGATATATCAAAGGTCTACGACAATTGGTTGCACAGATAAAGGGATTATAGAAGATCAGAGCTTATGGCAAAGACTGCAGAATCCATTGCCCTAGGTCCAAATTAAGATTCAAGATTTTAAATCAACAAGTTTTGGTTTCCTGTGAAATACAAATACCAACAATTGAAAATGTAACATCGTAAAAGTAAAAGATTCTAATTGATGATTACTTTATGTGCAGGATTGGATTTGTCTTATTTTATACAAGATTGGATTCGTCTTATTTTATGCAGGATTGGATTTGTCCTACTATATGCAGTTCTGATGTTACTTTGCAAAGGATTTAAGAAAATCCATCTTAAACTTATCCTATAACAACGATCACACGAAAATACTTTAAACATGTTTTTTATATTTCAAACAATTTCAATGAGACTTATTACTCATTTTTAATTACAATTTGTCCATGTACACGGTATGCTCCATTTTTTAATGTACCATTCTTTTTTCTCTTTCACTCTGCCACTTTTTTCATGATGATCTTTTTAATGTATAGTATTCCAAATGAATTCACATCCTCTTGAAAGGACTGTCTGTTTTATTTTATGTGATCCTCCATTTAAAGATTGCCATACAACTGTACCCTAAACATGCTCAATTCACAGATGTACCCTAAACATGCTCAATTCACAACTGTACCCTAAACATGCTCAATTCACAACTGTACCCTAAACATGCTCAATTCACAACTGTACCCTAAA